>NW_012130074.1:255341-265304 GCF_000143395.1 Atta cephalotes
CTTGAAACGTATTATATATAAATTCCGAATTTTTCTCGCATGATCTCCGGTTGTTACTGGTCATTGTGTTGTCTATATAGAAACTGGTCATTGTGTCTATATAGGAATAGTAATTATAGTATTTAATAGTGGAAATGTCACTTTCATCTCTGTATAAAATAGGCAGGACAATATAAGCAAAATAATCGATGAATAGGGCCAATTTAAACAAGAAAATTTTTTTAATTCAATAAAGAATAACAGTTTAAAATTCAGTGATATTGCAAAGATCTTAAAACTGTAGAACTCTGAAATGTAATGCCAGAACATTTGAATTATCATTTCAAAATATTAAATATCATTTCAATTATCGAATATTTCAGTTTTCAAACTATCGAAGTGGAAGAGAATCTTTTCCATGTTTGAAATATAATTATTTTTGTGAACCACAGTGACATTTGCCTTTGTCAGCCTTACTAATGAGTATGCCAGGATGATCTTTGATAAACTTTTTTTTAGTAAATATAAATACTCTGTTATCAATTTTTCATTTATCATTTAATATCGGATATTTATGGAAGAGATTCTCTCAGATATTGATACTTATTTAAGTATTGAAAAAGATCCGATAAAAAAGTTGATTCAGGATTTGCGTCTTGCTCATCAAGTAGAAAAATAAAAATTATATCGATACTACATATTGAGTTCTATGATAGTAACATATCCAGAGCCTATGATTTAACAAAGTTTCATAAACCAGACAAATCCTTGAGAGTTTTTTTAATTAATAGTCCATTATATTATCATTTTACTTACATTATATTATTAAGGATTCTATCAGAAGCACCTAGCCATGTTAAGAACAACTTCCATTTAGTTGAAAAATTAAATAGAATTTCTTTCAAATCAGAGTATGTGCTTATTTGTCTTGATGTTTTTCTTTTTATCAATATCCTTATCGAATTAACACTTGGTAGCATTAGTAAAAGATGGGATTACATATCGAAGAAGATTTGTATTTCATTTGACGAATTTATCATGATATCCGCTTGATATTGAATTCTATCTATTTTTCATTTAAATAAATACTACAAGCAGATTTTTGGCACTCCTATAGGTTCACCTTTGTTTCCAATCTTGGCGGAAATAATAATGTAAGACTTAGAACTTTCAATAGGAAATTTGCCTGTGGAGTTATTATTTTACTTTCAATATGTGGATGTTATCATTTGCAGGCAGCACAATTGAGAATATTAATGAATTTTGAATATCTTTAATTCCTTTCATGAAAGACTGCAGTTCATGATGGAAGTTGGGAAGATTTATTTTTTTTAGATACTATAATAATTATTGAGAGATTCAAAAAATCGTTTTTGATACATATAAAACAACCTTTTCTAGCAGATTCTCCATATGGCTTTCTGATTGGTTCATGATATCTCAAGCATCAGCTTAAAATCATCTCGAATCTTGATAGTTGGATTTCAATGGCTATGGATTTCGCCTTTTAATTTTTTTGTGATAACATTTAAAAATAAGATAACGCAATTTTATTATAACGTTTTGAATAATGTTTTGAAGGAGAAATAAGATATTTCCAATGACCGGGTCATTATCAATGTACAAATAAAAATAAATTTAAATTTTGAACAAGTGACAAGTGTCCTTTTAATAGGCTGAGTAAAATTATTATAAAAGTAGTAAGAAACATTAACACGATTTATTTCCTCTCAGACGATTCTTCCCATAAATCTTTGTCGCCAAACATGCTACATAATTGAATCATACAATATTGTAGTCGTTTGGTGAATTTCTAGATATTAATCAAATACTGAGATCTGTTAATATTATAGGATACAATATATAACAATACATAATAAAATCACAGAAAAAACTAAAAATCTGTATATAGTCATAAAATAGTCGTAATTAAAATACAATAACTGATATACAAAGGATAATAACAATGTATATTATAATAATATAAAACGATCTCAATCAAAATACAAATTTTATAACAATTTATATCTTAATTTAACAAGGGAAGATTCACAACTGTCCGAAACTGATCTGATTCTCCATGAGATATGTTGTTAAATACGAAAATCTAAGAGACTTTTTTTATACGTACAACGTATTTTTTTATACATGCGCTAATTCATGTTTAAGGGGTGAAACACTTAAAAAAAAACGGTTTATTTTCTTTCAAGGCGAATATCGGAAGTATAAAAGATAGACAAAAATTTTATAAACAAAAGTTGTACGGTTTCAAGAGTACTTTAAAATTATAGATAAAAAAATTTTGTTTATTTTTTTGTTTAACAAAATAACCTCACCATCCATAATTTTCTTTTAAATTTTCACATTTTTTTTTACCAAATTAAAAATAATTTTTTTTACGAATTCAATCATGTGTAATAAAATTATATTACATATCATTTTCGAGAATTAACTCTTCCGTATACGTAATCCATTCCCACATGCGTAAGTAATTGTCGTTGGAAACAGTAAAATATATGAAAACTTGAAAAGAAATAAAATTTGTATAGTTTTCTATATACTTTATTATACATGTATTTAAATTTTACAATACAATATATATATGTATGTATATATATTTAGAATGTATTTCTAAATATATAATATTTTTAAGATGTATATATTATTATCCCGTTAGGTATTAAAAAAACGCCACGAATTTTTTTCCACACCTAATACATATTAACTCTGTTATTATTTCTTTGACATTTATGCCTAAATTTTAAACAAAATTGTAAGATTCGTAACATATAGTATTCTCGTAAAATTTACAAGAATTTTGAAATGTTTATACCTATATACGATATTTTTATATAGGCAGCTTTTTACTAGCCAAGATTTACAAAAAATCATAAATATTTACGAATAATCTTACATCTTACTATAGATACGCATAAAATTTGAATAGTTGTAAATTCTTACGAGTTTTACGATAAGAAGTTACGAGTCTTACGATTCTGCTCAGAATTGATCTATTAATTTCTTCTATGAATAAAAATTAAAAATAATTTTATTCTAAATTTATTATTTTATAATAAAATTATTGTATAATTGAATCTTTAAAAAATAAATTTTTAAAAAATTGTTGCATTTAAAAATATTAAATAATTGAAATACATTGAATTGTTAGAAAATATATATTTAATAACTATATTTAATATATATAGTTAATATATATATATATAAAGTATATTTAAATTGTTAGAAAATCTCGCGTTTGAATCGTCATATATTATGAGATATAAGAAATAACTTTCTAAATCACATATCATGTATCAAAGCCATGATATATTTTTCAAAGAAAAGATAAGTTTTTTGATATAATAGATGATAGGAATAACTGTGCGATAATATAAATTCATATATACATTCACAAGATAATTATAATTAATAGACAGTATAAGAATATTCATGTAGCAGTCTTATATTCAGTCAGTGCAGTCGCTCTGTCATAATCATATCTATACTACAATTTGTTAAATTGTTTTTATATTACGATACAAAGCAAAGTTCAATATTTTTAGATGTTAGACTTTCATTAGCATCTATGTTCAATATATATAACGGAACACCAATTACTGAAGCAGAAATAGAATTAAAGGAACACATACAAAAATTATTATTATAGCATTTTTCACTATAATAGATTGAAAGTAACAAAAGAAATCTATTTCGATTATCAAGAACCTTAAAAACTACATAATTCTGAAATAATTGAAGAATAATTGAAAACGAAGAAGCATGGAATGAAGATAATTTAAATTCTCATTCTCAATGTTCAAATGATGACGCAGACTTTGATAGTTCTTATGAAAGACGAGCTGTTGAGTATTGGCGGAATTGAGATATTAATGAAAAAAATAACAACAAAAGGAATCGTCCGCTAAAATCAGTGCAAAATAAATTTCGAGTTTCATCTGAATCTCTCTCGTCAATCAAGACTTCTCTCGTCAATTAAGACAAGAAGAACAATTATGATGAGAAGAACAATTACATTCAAGTGGAAATAGTAGAAAAATTATTACATCTTCAAATTTATCCATGATAAATTTACTGCAGCTGTTGAATCAAGATTCATAGTTCATGATATCAATTTACAAAGATGGGCTTTACAAGCTCAAGAAGAAATAGGAAATTTAAATCCTATATTTAAATCCTATATTTAAAGCATCTCACAGTTGGTATTAAGATTCAAGAAATCCCACTGAATTGTTTCGAGAAAAATTACATAAAAAATTAAACGAGAAAAATTACATTAAATTGTAACTAGAAGAACAATAGAAGATTTCGTTAATTTGCAAAATACAGCTGATAATTTTCTCAAAATAGTGAAACCACTTATCGTTTGGATCTAAAAATATTTTTAATTCTGATCAATGTGATTTCCAATTGGAAATTCATTCTGGAAGATCATTGTGTAATCAAGGATATAAAGAAAGGAATAAAGAAAGTAGAATGTATTGTGCAATCTAATCAACAATACACTCATACACTATACAACCAATAATATCGTGTAATGGAAATTTGCTGTCACCTTTATTTATTATATTAAAAGAAACTAATAATATATTTGAACTAAGAGTAGAAATCTTATTTATACTAATAAATGTTGTAAAGTATCTAAATCTGATAAAATGATTTCAGGTAATTAAATAAATTTCCTTTTACAATAGATTTTCAGATACTGTTTTACTATTAAAAAGTAAATATAAATTTGTATAAACGAAATAATCTAATAATAAAATTATAATCTCTGTGTCATTTCTATGATATATTTTATATTTTATTTAAGAATCTCATAACAGTCGTAAAATAGTTATTAATTTAACATTTATATTTTTTACAGATCATTTTAAAATGTGATTAGAAGAAGCTTATTTTCCAAACATTGGTTCTAATAGCATTCTTCTTATCGAATTATGGACTGGACATTGTCTCAATATTATTTTAGATATTTAACATCTGCAGAAAAACATATTATTACTATGATTATACCGAAAGGCACTATAGGAAAAATACAACCATTAGATATTTATAGATTTAGAATTTGGAAAAATTTTGCTAAAAGATTTTTAGATATTGTTTTACTATTGGAAAGTTTTACTAATATAAATTTACATGAAAGAAATAATATAATAAAATTACAATCTCTGATACACAATCAATTGTCATCTCCGCGATATCACAAATTATTTAAATATTCGTGGTTTAAAAGTGGTTATACAAACAAAAGAAAAATTTGAAAATCCAGTAGAATTTAGTTTCGATAAAAATTCAACAATGTGTGATATCGAAGATTACAGTAATATAGCTGTAAGATGTTCATGCTGCAAGAAGTCAATATGTTTAAAATATTTTTTCATCGAGTATCATTATTGTAATGAATATATAATGAATAAACGATACAAAATATCAATTTATTGTATATAAACATTTAGAAATTATTTCATTATTAGTATTACGTTTAGAAATTATTACATAAATAACAAGTAAATAAGACAGTTATTCCATTTATATTTATTTCAAGAAACTTATCTTTTCTTTGAAAAATATATAACGCCTTTGATACGTGATACGTGATTCAGAAGGTTATTTCTTATATCTCATTACACATGATGATTCAAACGCGAGATTTTCTAACAATTTAAATATACTTTATATATATATATATTAACTATATATATTAAATATAGTTATTAAATATATATTTTCTAACAATTCAATGTATTTTTAAATGCAACAATTTTTTAAAAATTTATTTTTTAAAGATTCAATTATACAATAATTTTATTATAAAATAATAAATTTAGAATAAAATTATTTTTAATTTTTATTCATAGAAGAAATTAATAGATCAATTCTGAGCAGAATCGTAAGACTCGTAACTTCTTATCGTAAAACTCGTAAGAATTTACAACTATTCAAATTTTATGCGTATGTATAGTAAGATGTAAGATTATTCGTAAATATTTATGATTTTTTGTAAATCTTGGCTAATAAAAAGCTGCCTATATAAAAATATCGTATATAGGTATAAACATTTCAAAATTCTTGTAAATCTTACGAGAATACTATATGTTACGAATCTTACAATTTTGTTTAAAATTTAGGCATAAATGTCAAAGAAATAATAATAGAGTTAATATGTATTAGGTGTGGGAAAAAGTTCGTGGCGTTTTTTTATACCTAATACCTAACGGGAAAAATAATATATACATCTTAAAAATATTATATATTTAGAAATAGATTCTAAATACATATACATACATATATTGTATTGTAAACTTTAAATACATGTATAATAAAGTATATAGAAAACTATACAAATTTTATTTCTTTTCAAGTTTTCATATATTTTACTGTTTCCAACGACAATTACGCATATGGGAATGGATTACGTATATACGGAAGAGTTAATTCTCGAAAATGATATGTAATATAATTTTATTACACATGATTGAATTCGTAAAAAAAATTATCTTTAATTTGGTAAAAAAAAATGTGAAAATTTAAAAGAAAATTATGGATGGTGAGGTTATTTTGATAAACAAAAAATAAACAAAATTTTTTTTATCTATAACTTTAAAGTACTCTTGAAACCATACAACTTTTGTTTATAAAATTTTTTTCTATTTTTTATATTTTCGACGATATTCGCCTTAAAAGAAAATAAACTGTTTTTTTTAAAGGGTGTTTCACCCTTTAAACATGAGTTAGTGTATGTATAAAAAAGTACGTCGTACGTATAAAAAAGTCTCTTTTTTGATTTTTGTACTTAACAACATCTCTCATGGAGAATCAAATCGATTTCGGACAATTATGAATCTTCCCTTGTTAGATTTTCGTGTTTAACAACATATCTCATGGAGAATCAGATCGGTTCTGGACAGTGAATCTTCTCTTGTTAGATTATAGAAGATATATTGTTATAAAATTTGTATTTCGATTGAGACCGTTTTATGTTGATATTAAGTATCAACATAAAACGGTCTCAATCGAATCTTTGTATATCAGTAATTGTATTTTAATTGCGACTATTTTATGACTACATACAGATTTTAATTTTTTTCTGTGATTTTATTAAGTTATATGTCCTATTAACAGATCTCAATATTTGATTAATATCTACAAATTCACCAAATGACTACAATATTGTATGATTCAATTACGTATCGATTTATGGGAAGGATTATCTGAGAAAAAGTAAATCATGTTAATGTTTCTTGCTACTTTTGTGATAATTTTACTCAGCTTCATTAAGGATGTCACTTATTCAAAATTTAAATTTATTTTTATTTGTACATTGATAATGTACAAATGACACGGTCGAAAATGTCTTATTTCTCCTTCAAAACATTATTCAAAACGTTGACAAAATTGCATTATCTTGTCCATTTAAATTATCACAAAAAATTATATGGTGAAATCCATAGGCATTTCTCAAGATTCGATAATTTTAAGCTGATGCTTGAAATATCATGAATCAATTAGAGAGCCGTATTAGAATCTTAAAACATTGCTTGAGATTGTCTTGAGATTAAATAATAAAAAAAAAAAGAAAAATAGACTATGGATTCCGGCTAAAGAAGTAAGCATTTGGCGCTGCTAGATCACAGTATAATATAATACTAAAAACATGATTATAATATTTAGAGTCAGAAAAATAAGAAATATTCCCATGAGAATAAAAAAATCAATTGCGTGCGTGTGTGCGTGTGTGCGCTCGATTAGGTCATACAGAGTATGAGATACGAAAATTGTGCAAGCTACTGGGCTTAAGTCTAAGATAAATAAATTTATATTTGTAAAACGCATTATGAGAAACAAAAAAGAAATAAATAATAAATTTATTTTTATATATATATTCAGTGTAACATTCAGATTAAATAATATATTGCTACATTAAAATTGTAATTATTTTTTATTATTTATTTTCATTAACTATTATTAAATTTTTTAAATTATTTTTATAGTTTTTTTTACTCGATCTAGCGCTAAATGTTTACTTCTTTAATTTTTAGTGGTAACATAAACTTATTGCAAAAAATATTGCCTCTTGCATTTTTATTATTGGTTATATACCTTGTTGTTCGTCTACAATGCGTAACTCTCTATACATATCGGTTATTGCGAGGAATATTGCTAAGGTCTCGGTAAAGTCTAAAGGCTTAGGATGCTTGCATGGAATGCAAAAGATCCAGGTTCGATTCCTGACTGAGGCAATATTTTTCGCAGTAAATTTATCACATTTTAATTTTTTTAAGATTAAATTTGGGAAATTGGAGGAATTATTATTTCAGTATTTGATTGCGTTGAAAGTCCGACAATATCGGCATGCAATTATAATTTTTGAAATTGATTCATTTATGAATCATGATGAATATATTAGGTATGGGAAGGTATCAATGAATATATTAGGTATGGGAAAAAATTCGTGGCGTTTTTCTCATTAAATGTAACGGGAAAAACCACGAATTTTTATATAAGGGAATAACGCCACGAACTAATATATAATAGTTCAACATCTTAACATTCAGATCGTAATGGCATATTTAAAATGTATCTAACATAAACAGTCTTATTTTCAATCTTATTAAAGATATATTTGTTCATAATTGATGCACGAAAACAGCTTTTGACTCTATATTGTGCTTGCCATTAATATTGTGCTTGAATAATTATTGTATATATAGATATTTCTTGTATATTATTTTCGATAATTTGCCTGATTTTGAGCATATTATATAAATATTTAATTCATTTATTAATTTATCTATTTTTTTTTGTTAATAATAGGACCAAATTTTTCCAATGATTTTTGCATACATAAGAATACAATAGGTAATAATTCATTTGATGCAGTTAAAGAGTATTGTGCTGTATATGAATGTATTATATCATGTAAACTTGTCTTTTTTACTACAATGGTTTTTGTATCTTGTGTACCAAGCAATTTATCATATGGAATTTGATAATTGTAACCGGTTTGATCAGCATTTATTACAAATTTCAAATTAAAATCCGACATGATGGCTTTGGTTTAAATTTGAAATTTTTCAATTGATTTTTAGATTTCTTCTAATGACGTATTGACAAGTGCTCACAAATCTTGTAATTTTTCTTTGCTTAATGTTATATTTCCGTTTAAATCTAGTGATCCAGATATTGCTGGCAAAAAAGGTGAAAGGTTTGGACAGAAATGCATTGATCATTGCTGCAAAATTCTCATTGTTATCTAAAATCAAAAAGCATTATTTATTGACATACATTTTTTAAATTTAATTCTGTGATATGCATAATAAATATTTTCTACAATTTTATGTACCTATTCAAGGCAATTTCTAGCTTTTTGAAATTGTTGAAAAGTTTTTGTTTCTATGTACTTCCATTTATCAAGTGTTCCATCCCTCTTTATATCTTCTTTCTACGGATGAAGCACTTTGCACTTTTTAAATGACTGAAGCCTTTTTTCGTAAGGATCTAATAAACCGTATATCCGAATTATAATAGATTTGTCATATTCTATTACACTATTAGAAAAAAATTGCATTATTTTCAATTATTTTTATACAAATCACAGATTTTATATTAGGTGTACAACTTTGCTTCCGCCGTTTTTTTTCCGAAATTCGAGGCTTTATTGTAAAAAACTGATTATACATTTATGATTCAAAGTATTGTCCATCGCTGGCCACTACTTTCTCCCATCTTTCGGGTAGCGTACGAATCCCGCGTCGAAAAAAGTGGTCATCTTTTGAGGATCTACGAATCGATCCAATTTTTTACTTCTTCATAAGACCGGAAGTGCTGGTCAGCCAGGCCGTGTGCCATTGATCGAAACAAGTGATAGTCAGAGGGAGCAACGTCTGGAGAATATGGCGGGTGGGATAGGACTTCCCATTTCAACGTTTCCAAGTATGTCTTGATCACTTTCGCAACATGGAG
>NW_012130074.1:265558-285044 GCF_000143395.1 Atta cephalotes
CTATTTATAGAAAAACGGCGGAAGCAAAGTTGTATACCTAATACATGTAAATATCTATACAATTACACTGATTTAAAAATAATTTATCAAAAATATTGGCAATAAATCAAAATATACTTCCTTGTATTTTTGTTCATCGTCAACTTCTTTGAAAATTATCAATTTTCATCCGTTATTATTTCTTTATCTCTCAGTTATTAAAAATAATTTCTTTAAAAATTTCTTCATCCATCGCAATAGAAGCAACCGATATTTCATTATGAGATGTATCACTTAAAAGATTCTCGACTTCGAATAATCTTTTACAATTCCTTAAAGTATTCTGTACAATACAGTCGGAATTATTTAGTCTCTTGACATAGTTATTTACATTAAGAATTTATAAATCAATAATTTGATAATTTAATTTTGCCAAAGCTTCATGACATGTTGGGCTTTTCGTTTGAGAATCCCACTACAGTTAATCTTGAATTTATTGTTTATTTTTATTTTAAAGATTGAGAATCTGATTTTATATAAAGATTTATATAAATTTAATATAAATTTGCATGAACGAAATAACATAATAAAATTACAATTTCTGATAATTACTTGTCATCCCCACGATTCATTTATTTAAATATTCGTGATTTAAAAGTAGTTATACAAATGAAAGATCAGAAGAATTTGAAAATCCAGTAAAATTTAGTTTTGACTTCAACAACCTGGCGGAAAAATTTCTATGCCAAAGTACGCCAAAAACTATTCTTAAATACGCAAAAACTATTTTTAAATACGCGGTTTGGAACACAGAAGTAATTTGGCGTAGAATTCTATTCTTATGCCAAAGTAAGTCGATTCGTAACCTTTGTATGCCAAACCACGCCAAATTATGCCAGAAAATACGCTTAATTGTGCTCGAAAGTACGCTTAACTACGCTAAAAATTACGCCTAAGGATGCGAATGAAAGTAGTTTGGCGTAGAATTCTAATCCTATGCCAAAGATTTACGCCTTCCTCCCTCTAAACATAGTTTCGAGTACATATATACTGTATTAAAGTACATAACATGATAGTACTTTGAACTCATTAGGCATGAATTCAAGATACTATCACGTTGCTATCATAATGGAATTAGAATTCCATCGTAACATGTACTTTAATATTAAAACTTTGAGAGCTCATTTTACATGCGAAATGCTACGCTCTTTATATTCTTTTTTAGGTGATTCTTATTTACGAGTTTATGCATCTCCGCCATGGCCCTCTGTCAACTGATGAGAGTGAAACTGGCAACCGGACTTAGTAGCCAGAACAGCCAGGAGCGAATAGAATGCAAGGGTGATTAAATAATAATAAAATACATTAAAAATTCATAACAAGCAAATCACATATTTCAGATAATATAAAATAAGTCGAAATATATAAAATTTATAATACACAAGGAAACGGTTGTTTCATGCCTAATGGTCAAGGTACTATCATATTACTTTAAACAGTAATAGTGTAAATATACTCGAAACTATGCTTAGAGGAAGCCCTAACAATGCGAGCGATAGAAATAGCGATAGCAATAGTGATAAGAATAGAGGAATCCAATACGGGAATGTTAATGCACACATATAGGGACATGGAATAAGGCGATAAATTTCCGACAAGTTGGAATTCTGTATTGTCTTATAGCCTACCAATTAGCGTTCAGATTTTTTATTCTGTTTATATGTGCTATAACCTTGAAGCGGATGGAAGAATATACTACAGTTTATATAATCAGATTGGTTGGCATTTTTTATTTCTTTTGCGGCATTGTGCAAAGGAAGCGACAATAAGCGATATTGTGTTTAGGTCTTAAGAATAAATCCGTATAAAATGGCGTAGAATGGCGCATTTTATCACAAATTAAAAATTAAAAGGTAAGTGATTTGGCATAGAAACACGTATTTCAGGAAATGATTAGGATTTTTTCGTAGATTGGCGTAGTTTGGTATAATTATTTCTGTGTCCATCTATCAGAGTAGAGTATATTTCCGCGTAAAAAAGAAGTAGAATGGCATACTTTCTTGAAATACTACGAAAAAATTGAGAGTACAAATAAGTTTCCGCCGTTTGCAAAAGACGGCGCCACTAATAAACTATAGTTAAAATTGTTTGATGTAAAACGACACATCGTAAGATTGGACATCCGGCAATACCATAACCTTGAAATATTAGCGATTTTGTATCAGCATCATATATTTTTTTGTACGAAAATGTCGAGTTTTGAGCCGAATAAGCGTCATTTGCGGGAACTTTTGATTTACTTCTTTAATTTGAAGAAATCTGCAGCTGAGGCTCATAGATTGCTTGTAGAAGCATATGGTGATGCTGCCTTAAGTGAGAGAAGTTGTGGTTTCAAAAGTTTCAGAACAGTGAATTTGACGTCGAAGACAAAGAACGTAGCGGAAGGCCGAAAGTGTACGAAGACGCGGAATTGGAAGAAGATTTATTGGATGAAGATTCGTGCCAAACGCAAAAAGAATTTGCACTTATATTAGGAATGACTCAACAAACAATTTCATATCGTTTGAAATCATTGGGAATGATTCAAAAGCAAGGGAATTGGTTTCCATATGAATTGAAGCCGAGAAACGTTGAACGCCGATTTTTCACATGTGAAATGCTTGCCAGGTATAAATGAAAGGGTTTTTTGCATCGTATAGTCACTGGTGATGAAAAATGGATCCACTACGATAACCCAAAGAAGAGGAAATTATGGGGACCACCTGACCATGTTTCAACATTGACAGCCAAGCCGAATATTCATGGAAAAAAACTTATGTTGTATTTGGTGGGATCAGCTTGGTGTCGTATATTATGAGTTGCTCAAATCGAACAAGACTATTACTGGGGCTCTCTATCGAACATAATTGACGAGCACTCAAGGAAAAATGCGCCCACTACTCCAGACATGACAAAATTATTCTCCTGCATGATAATGCTCGACCACATGTTGCGGTGCCGGTCAAAACCCTACTTAGAAACACTCAAATGGGAAATTCTACCCCACCCCCGTATTCTCCAGACATTGATCCTTCCGACTACTACTTGTTCCGATCGATGACGCATGGCCTGTCTGAGCAGCACTTCACATCATATGAAGATACCAAAAATTGTATCGATGATTGGATATCCTCAAAAGATGAAGTGTTCTTCCGACGCGATATCCACATGCTACCAGAAAGATGGGAAAAAGTAGTGGCTAGCGATGGCCATTACTTTAAATAAAACATTATGTACCGTTCTTTCACAATAAATGCTTAATTTTTGATTAAAAACGGCGGAAATTTATTTGTACTCCCAATAAAAATTAGTTTGGCATAATTCGGCATAGAAACGCGTAGTTCAGGAAGTAATGATTATTAATTGCGCGTACATTAGCGTACTTTCTATGCCTAATTAGGTCCAAATTATTTTATCTTTTGCATATCTTGGCATAGTTATTTCTATGTTTAACAACATGATTCTACGCTACAGTCAGAAGCGTAGAAGAAGAAAGACATTCTTAGCGTACTTTAGCATAGAAATTTTTCCACCAGGGATGATATCGAAGATTTGCAATAATATAGCTATAGTAAAATGGTACAATACAAGAAGTCATTATGCTTAAAAGATTATTTCATAATATCATTACTGTGATGAGTAAATGATACAAAACATATAGTATATAAATTAAAAAATTATTTTAATATTAAATACGTTTAGAAATCATACGTTCAAAATAAAGAAGATATTGTTTAATTGGAAGATATATTGGAAAGTAATATAATATATAGTATTAATAAAGAAAATAATTAAATAATTCAATTATAATTTAATTATTGACTATCTCCTTCTGTTTTGACTCTCGTTAGCCTTGAATTTATTTTTATTTTATATTAGGTGTAGTAAAAAGAAATCTATTATTTTTCCATTCAATTTCATGCAAAAATAATGGAATTCTTTTTACTACACCTAATATTACTTTCCAATAATAAATTATGTAAACGACAATAAGATATTAAAACATAAAACTAAAAATAACTTTAAGAGAATAATATTAAGATAATAATGATATAAGGAAATAAGTCTATATTCAGAACGTCCTTACAACAATGTTACGCGCTATAGTTTATATTACGCATACTATAGAATTTCAGAGACAACAGCGCGTTCTGAATATGGATTATAATGTATGATAAATAACAGAGATAAATGAAAAACAAAGATTTTACTCATTTTAAGAAATAATAAAATTATCATAACTCTTATTGTTAATGTTATTTATAATATAATCCGTAATATCAATCATCATTTATTCTAGTAATATCTAGAAATATCAATTTCCTTATTCATTGATTTATCTTATTGTTTTGGCAATAATTATTTATACACGGGAGCACAAATAGCGTATATACAGAAGTTTATAATTAATTAAAAATGGTATATATGTTTCTAGATAACATTTAGTGTGATTTCATATAACTCTCATACGTGAGTATCAGATTGTGCAAGAACGCCATCATATCACTCTCATGATACGATGGTCTAACGCGTACGAGCGTAATAATAGTAATGCAATGATTATGCGAGCATTTTGTTATCTGGGTAATGTCAGCAGTACTGTCAAGTTTTATATTATAACTCGAAAAATGTTTAATAAAAAAAATACTTTATTATATTGTTCTGAAAACGTCTCGACGTTAGCTACAAGAATAACAAAAGAAACGCAATAAAAAATAGTGATCCCTATTTAAAAAATTCATGTTGAACTTGACTTGATCGTGGTAAAAAAAATATATATATAAAATCCGTTATTTCTTCTTTTTTTTTCTCCTAGGAAATCTACAACTTTTGTATTATTTTATATAAAACTTTTTTCTGTATAAACGCAGTGACCAACATATGTGGATTAGAATATTATTCATAAAAATTATATGGTATTGCTGATGACAATTTTGATTCAAAGTAAACTAAAACGTCCAAGAAATTTATTATCAAAAAGTAATGTAAAATTATATTGAATATATTTATGTATTGCACCGTATATCGCATTCTCATTGCTCTAATTAATATTTTTTATTGTTTTTCCTGTGTGCTTCTTAATTTTTGAGATATTCATCTGGGGCGATTAAAATGCCCCTGTATAGTATACATACAGTGGCATCAAATTTTGGCACCACCCATCCTGAGCAAATAGAGCGAACTAAACTGAATCGAAAAATCTTTTACCATTTTGCAGTTTGCACAATAGTTAACGAGATATTAACATTAATTCAAATTGAAATATTTAAGCATTAAAGATCTAGTTTCGATTGCTATTTCTATTTTTTATTGTCGAATTTTCAAATGCACGGCCCAGTATAACAATAAGATTTTCAAATCAATTTTTGTTTAAAAAATTGTTGTCTTTTATACTTTCAACGATATTCAGATTAAAAGAAAAATATCGTTTTTTTTTTTTTCAAAAGAGTTATTTCACTTAACATAAGTTAATGCATATATAAAAAAAATATCGTGTCTCTCGATTTTTGTGTTTAACAACATTTCATGTTCCGGACAGTTGTAAAATGTCTCTTGTTAGTATAACTGAAGCTCTGATTTTTTTCTTCTATCATTTCAAGTTTTTTTTCCTAAAATAACTAAATTTTCTACCTTCTAAACTAGTCTCCCTGTATTTATTAGGTAACACATTGATAAATTAGTATGCTAAATTAATCTAGATAGAATGGCATAATGTAATCAACTTTGATAATAAAAATATGTATATTTTGTTATATTTATATTTATATTATATTGTTATATGTATATTTTGTTAAATCATGTTATAATATTGTATATTTCATTATATTTGACTAATCATTTAAAAAATATATACATATATTTTTTTATAAAAATGTGCGAATAGTTTAAGACCTTAAACGTTTTTTTCCGTTGTGTCAAATTTTGGAAGGAGAGGTGATCCGTTGAACACGAAACATTTCATATATTAGGTGTACAACTTTGCTTCCGCCGTTTTTTTTCCGAAATTCGAGGCTTTATTATAAAAAATTGGTTATACATTTATGATTCAAAGTTGTCCATCGCTGGCCACTACTTTCTCCCATCTTTCGGGTAGCGTACGAATCCCACGTCGAAAAAAGTGGTCATCTTTTGAGGTTCCACGAATCGATCCAATTTTTTACTTCTTCATAAGACCGGAAGTACTGGTCAGCCAGGCCGTGTGCCATTGATCGAAACAAGTGATAGTCAGAGGGAGCAACGTCTGGAGAATATGGCGGGTGGGGTAGGACTTCCCATTTCAACGTTTCCAAGTATGTCTTGATCACTTTCGCAACATGGGGTCGAGCATTGTGCTGCAAAATCACTTTATCGTATCTCTCGTTGTATTGCGGTCGTTTATCTTTCAATGCTCGGCTCAAACGCATCAATTGCGTTCGATACCGACCGCCTGTGATTTCAGTCGGTTTTAACAGTTCATAATACACTGCTGAGCTGGTCTCACCAAATACAGAGCATGACCTTGGACGTCAAAATCACCGTTCTTGAAGCGTTGAAACCACTCACGACACGTTCTTTCACTAATAGCGGCCTCACCATAAGTATTTGAGAGCATTCGATGAGCCTCAGCCGCAGATTTCTTCATATTGAAGCAAAAAATTAAAACCTCCCGCAAATGACGAGAATTTGGCTCGTAAACTGACATTTTCAATCGAGAATAACTTTATGATGCAGACAAATCGACTAATATTTCTATGGGGTTATGTTGACAGATGCCCAAGTTTATTGTATGACGTCTATGATTTATTTATTTCGACCACCACTTATCGCTAAAGCCGTTTATAGGAAAACGGCGGAAGCAAAATTGTATACCTAATATATGAAATGTTTCGCGTTCAACGGATCACCTCTCCTTCCAAAATTTGACACAACGGAAAAAAACGTTTAAGGTCTTAAATTATTCGCACATTTGTGTAACTTTTGAATGAAACGTGGCCTTTTGAAAAAATCATAGCTCAAATATGATGTCTGAAATCCGCAAAAGTCATGAATATTCTTACAACATCGTTAATTTAAATGCGAAAACTTGACAAATCAGTTTGAAAATGATTACTATGAATGATTGGATAAGTTATACTTATTGTTTAACTTGCAAGTAATGCGACACTCTGCCATTGAACCAATGGTCGCTGTAAAGTATTAGACTTGACATAAACAACAATTATGAATTATGATACTTTAAGTTTTATATACTGATTCCAAATCCGCCATGTTGAACTTTATAATTCTATCTCTAGATTCGTAATCATTTATACTAATCATTTTCAAGCCGAATAATCAAGTTTTCGCATTTAAATCGATGATGTAAGATTCGTGACTTTTGCGGATTTCAAACATTATATTTGAGTCGCCAATTTTTTAAAAAACATTTCATTTGAAAGTATACAAATGTGCGAATATTTTGAGACGTTTTTTTCCGTTGCGTCAAATTTTGGAAGGAGAGAGTCCACTTGACGCGAAACGTCCTATATATACTTTTAACATAGCTGATTTTATATGTAGCAGTTTTTAGCATTCTAATATCATATTTGTTTTAATACAACTGATCAAATTCACATATGAATGTCAGTAAATTCTAAATTTTATATCAAGAGATATTATTATATGTATACAATTATGTATTTTCTTGTATGACTTCTATTTTCTTGTATAGACATAATTATTTAAATTGTATATAGACATAATTATTTAAATTGACTGAATAATTCAATATTTTTATAGTGCAGCAAATGAATTTGATGAGTTGGCACCTAGAGTTGGTTTCTTTCATGACTTCCAGAAAGGTGAATTCTTAGTGAAAAAATGGGATAACAAAAAAGAAGATGTTAGTTCAGAATGTAAGTAATCAGGATTATTATTAATAATGCGAGATTCAATTTTACATGAAATTTTCAAACAGCTGTACCTAACGAGACGATTCAGAGGTTGAAAGATAACATAAAAGAGTTGAACAGATATTTAGGATCATATCCATACGAAATATCGAAATCTTGGACAAAATTAACAAATGACATTACTGCATCTATCATGACGAGGTGTTCGCCATTATGTGGGTAAGTAAAATGTAAGTCTTGTCTACTTGAAATTTTGAAACTTAATGTATAGCTCTATTGAAATAATATGTTTTAGTTATGTGCGATCCGCTTTGGAATTGGAGCACTGCAACGATGCTTCGAGACCACGTGGCCGAGATAGCAAACGAAAAAATTCCAGTATACTCACAGCGAAGGAGGAGCAGATGATGCCGAATCTGAAACCGAAGTCTGGTACAGAACTCAGGCTTACAGAAATACCAGACAGACATTATCCTGACGATGCGACTCCAAGCGAGATAACACGGCATTCTCTTGATACTAGTTATGTTTTAGATATCACTTTAAAAAAATTGCGAGAGTAAGTTCGGAATTGAAATTTTAGATCTTAAAGACTAAAAGCAAGAAAAATGCGATTGGTAAGAAAAAACAAGTTTTATGTGAATATTTAAAGTTCAATTGTTTTAGACCTGTCGAAATTATCGGGGAAATGCAACTGACATTCATTTGCTTCCTAGCTGGTCAGAGCTTGGACGCTTTCGAGCAATGGAAGAAACTCATATCACTGATTTGTGGCGCCGATAACGTGATTCCACAATATCGCTCTATGTATATGGAATTTCTGCAAACCCTGGAAGAAGAATTATCGTATGTGCCAGAAGAAGTACTCTGCGATATTGTAGCGAGCAATAATTTTGTATATCATAATCTGTGCAACTTATTCGGTAATATCGAGTCAAATTCTGAGGTGGACGATCGATTGAAATCGTACGCCAAGCGTTTACAGGGTCGATTGACCGCCAAGTTTTTGTGGGACTTTTCGAATTTACTCGAAGAAGCGGACGATGAGGCGCCTATTATTGTCACTTTATCAAACACAAATAAATAAACAATAATAAATGATTTAAAACCACAATATGAATAGACAACAAGTAAGAAAATTAAAACCTGTAACGGTCAAAGGACCGTTGGATCTTTAATGTTTTAAATAATCCAATGTGAATTATATACGTACTACATATGTACCATACATGCATATATACAGGGTGCGTCACCAAATCCGGACAAATCGAACAAATTTTTTAAACAAAATGTTTTTAATGAAAAATTAAAGATTAAAAAAATCCTTTTACATAGCACTTGAGGGATTCTTGTAGAGCACAATTATTCGATATATCTCTTATTAGTTTGAATGACGGTCTCTATTCTCGGTATGAAGCGTTCATACGCACGCTGTAATGTAGCGTCCATGACAACGAATACTGCCTCAATAGCGGTTCTTAATGATATCACATTGGGATGCCGAGACTTGTTTGTGATCCTTTCAATTACGTTCCATACATAGTAGTCCAAGCAAGGGATTTAAATCTGGGCTGTTGGGAGGACAAAACATATCGACATTGTCTGAAAGTCAATTTTGAATTAAATGACTCGTATGAAATGGTGCACCGTCCTGCTGAAAAACATATGGCCTTGCGGACGCCACAGTTCCCATCCATGGCTTCACTACATCCATCCGAACACGCAATGATTGCCTTGAGTCATCCGAAATCAGCCTTTCAACGTTTGCAGGATTCCTCACAGTGATGGATACAGATTTTGTTGAGAAACGAATATCCTCATCCTTTTATATTCTCCGCAATCTAGAGAATTAAATTCCATTCTTATAAGATTAAGTCCACCAAAATTCGAACTAAAGACTCTAATAAATACTTAACTGTACCTTTTGTAAGAACCATCTTTGAATCTTTTTCCAACATAGCTAGAAATATAAATCAATTTAAAATCATTTATGATTCCGAATACTCTGAAAAAATACATCACAACTGGAAAAGATATTCTTGAGACAGCATCACATCATGATGTTGTTTATAGGATCTCATGCAACGATTGTGATGCATCATACACTGGCCAGACAAAAAGGCAATTAAAAACAAGAATTGCAGAGCATTCATCGGATATCAATAAAAAATCAGGCTCTCCAAGTGTCATCTAATCACCGGATTTCACTTGATCATAACTTTTTTGGAACAAGATTAAAATTTTAGATAGGGAATCATCTTACAACAAAAGATTGACTTCCGAGATGATTTTTATAAAGAGACAAAAGAATGGACTTAATTTACAAAGCGACACAGAATCGTTACCAGAAATATACTCTCCCGTTATGCAAGCACTTTCCCCTTCCTGAATGTTTCCCGTCATTTTTTCCCTTCCAACTTTTGCACCACTCACATTTTGATGATTTTTTCGTTGCTTAATACTGTATTGATTCGAAATAAGTTTTCAAGAGACATGGAAGTATATGGCAAATTTTACCTTTGGAGTTCTGATTTTAACATTGTTTGTTTTATACACTATTATGCGCTATAATTCTGATCATTTTTGTTAGTAGTAGTACAAGTATAATACAAATCGTGCGACATTTTAATTTGTGTTAAATTCTCTTTAGTTTCAATTATTACTTCATATATTACATAGCAATATACTTCATCACGAATTGATGACAAGTGTAACTTTAGGCGTTCAATAAGAGATCCAACAACCATATACCATGGTAAATTATTATTCCGAACACATACTTTTTATCAAGATGAGATGCACTCCTGAATTGACACCATGGACAGATATAAGGGGAGAATCTATTACTTTTTGCGGCCATATTAAGATTGTCGGATTACACAGTTTGTTTCGTAAATATTGAAGTTTTATATGTAATGCGTTAGATGTTTCTAGAATTTTTATGTCATTTATATTTTAATATAAACATTTATATTTTAATATTGAAAATGACCTGATGTAAGATTGAAACGTATGTATATTGTTTTGTTAAATATAATGTTTTTGTAATTCACAATATTAGCGAAGTATTATACATCGTGCTTTTGTTCTGAGTTCTTTAACGAATTATTTCAATTTAAAACTATATAGTAAACCGATAATAAATTATAACTTTATGTACGTGTATATATAAACATTTCATTTGAACAAAAATACAACTAAAATATAAATAACAAACACTTAAATTTATAATGTCAATTAACAAAATACAATAATTATTAAGGAATAAAGAATAAAGATTATGCAATACTTACATTAATCATCAAAGGCAAATACAAATTATATATGATAAGTTAGCAGTAGTCTATTACAAATATAAAGTATAGAATTTAGAATCAGTTACATTCATTGCTGCAAGACCAATTTTGACTGTGACAGAGTATACCATAAACGCAATGATGAAAAATGATATCTTCCAATCAAAATTGTGTTGTAATATACGTTCTGTTATAACCGAATGCCTAGATGAATAAAGCTTTATATTTTTAATGTGCTCATTTATTCTGATATTGAGTTTCCTCTTCGTTTATCCCACATTTCTTTCTGTCGCTAAAATGGTAAAAAAATATTTGGAAACGCTCAAATGGGACATTTTATCGCATCCGTTGTATTCTCCGGACATTACTCCTTTTGATTATTAGTTGTTCCGAAGGATCAACAAGTCACCAGTTCACTTCTTTCGCAGAAATCGAAAATTGGCTCCAAAATTGGATCGCCTCCAAAGACGAATCATTTTTTCGAGATGGAATTCGAAAATTGCCTGAGAGGGAAAAAGTAGTAGGCAGCGATGGACAATACTTTAATTGATCTGTTCATTCATTTTGTTTTGAAATAAATACATTTTTGAACGGATCGAATTAATTTGTACTCCCAATATATTTCGTTAAAATTGTTACATTTTCGTCAATTAACAAAACTTTTGTCAAATTAAATTAATAAATTATAAATTTAAATAAGTTATTATATAAGAGAAATTTTCAAGCATCGCTGCATAGGTATGATGCAATCTTTCTATAACTGAACATAAATTAAGGCATTCTTTTGCATATGTATGAATGTCATTTCCGAAATCAATCTTTTGTTCAAAAATTTCTCTTTGTCTAAAATTTGAGCATTCTCCCAATCGAAGTCATATGAAAATTCAATACGATGTTCAATAATTATAGAATGAGTGTCAGTATTTTAATTTCTATGTCTATGATGTTCAGATTTTCTACTGAAAAGTTTCCTGCATGTTGTCACACATAAGATGCATCACAATCTTTACAATACGACATATACGTGTGTTCTAAAAATGTGTGATTTTTATATTTTAATATTTCTACTTTTAAAGTTTTAACATGTTCAATAAAGCTTCAGTGCAATGCTTCATGTTCCGTAATGATAAGTCATTTAAATTGTTTACGCATATATTATTATACTCTAATAAGATTTGTTTTTAAAAAAATGTGTGAGATTAATAATCATCTTTGTTAATCTGCATCTTTGTTAATTTGCGAGTGACTTAAACATTATGGACATGTGAACTAATTATATTTGTATCATTCTTCTCTGAAGAAGATTCCAAAGAGAATCGAATGGTCCAAAATAAAGAAGACATCAATCTAACATCTAATTATTGATTGTTCACTAAATAATTATGCCATTTACTGATTCTCATTAGCCTATTATATTTATTATATTCCTTTTGTAGCATTAAAGGATTTACGAAACTTGATTGAGAACTTGAATTTAGAAACACAGTATTGCAAAAACAGAATTTGTAAATAATGTACTTTGAAGTAATATTAAATCTCAAATTCAATTCTTCAAATCTTCATTGATTCAATAACTAAAATAATTATATGCAATGGACTAGTTAAATATTCATCTAAAAACAGGAGTCAACACATATGTGTTGTTGACACGTGCGTGGATACGTACGCTCAGGTTGGCTGCTGTCCTCATAAGATGTAACGAGAGTGGCCCATCTTATGCCGAAATCGTAGGACTTTCTAGAAGTAAAACCTTGCGGAGATCGGCATTACCGACAGGATTAAGAGAGCCCAAAGGGCAGAATCCTTGTAAAAGTATCTGGATATGGGTTCCAAAACAGACGAATTGCTTAGAAAACTGAGAGTTGTCCTTAGGGAACACGAAGATCGGATTTCGATGGTTCGCCTTATACGGAATCCGCCTCGTATCCGATTACGATGTCGAGCACTTGGTTATAGGTTACGAAGTCCTTAAGAAGCTCACGGGGGTAGAAATCCCTTTAGGAGTGGCGATATAAGAGTTGGGCCATTGCCACTTGGACACGGTGATCTCAATTCTTTTTGGATACAGTGTCCTACTCTTAAGAAATTATCTCAAGAAGGACGTATGTACGACTGGGGTTGTCGTCTGCAAGAGTGTTTTTTCTTGTTAGACGCCGCCTCCAGTATTATAGGTGTTTGACTATCGGTCACACGAGAACGAACAGAGTGTCGTTGACAGATCCGGCACGTGTTTTACTGGACAGAAGGGCCACCAGTCCTTCGGTTGCAGGGCCATGCCGCATGTTGTAGCTTGAACGATCATGGAGTGCAGCGGAGTACTCCTCCTTATAATAGCGATGATAAAATTGCAGGTGAACTAACGTATCCTCCACATAATGATAGAGGTGAAGAAAGAAGAAATGGTGACGGTGGCTGATTGGGGGGGGGGGGGAGAAGGGGGCCTCCTTCCACCTTCGGAGGATATGCTCGTGGATTCTCTCGATGGCAAAGTTGGCGCAAGTCAACATTAACCATTGAGATGGATCTAATTGCGAGGGTCTATAAGAAAGGCATGGGATTGATCATTTCGGAGTCTCATTTTATTCCTGCGAATAAGATGGTATGCATCCATGGATACGCCTCCGACCTCTGCCATTACTTGGCAGTGGACCCGGAGTGATATACTCCCCGGATAGAGGAGAGGGTTTCGTGGCCGTCAAATGCGGGAAAGTGGTAGTCTTTAGCTGCTATTTCTCCCCTAATAAAATGGTCGGAATTTATTTGTTGGCTTTCTAGTGTAAAAAATAGTCTATCCAGATTCAATGATAGACCTATATTGGTACTGGGTGACTTTAACGCCAGAACTCACTTGTGAGACAGAGGTGTCGAGAATCACAGAGGTTCTCGCTGATTAGGCTGACAGGCTAGGGCTTAGTCTCCTTAATAGGAACTTTATTTCGTCCTGCTGGCGTAGAAGAAGAGAGTCGTGTGTAGATGTTTCGTTTGCATCTACCAACGCAGCAAGACACATTGTGAATTGACGAGTAGCGCTTGAGATTGAGTTCCTATCAAATTATCGATATATATCTCTCAATTGGCTCTCTTATAGAACTGCATCTGTTAGGAAATGTTTCCCTAGTTTCCCTAGAGTGTAGATGGAGTAAATATTGAAGAAGGACATGCTCGAGGCAGTTGCCTTGCATGAACTTCTTTGATAAATGGAAATGATGAAGAGTACGTCAGATTTGTGGATGGTGCACTCAAGGAGATCTCTGACCTCTCTACGCCGAGGTAATCTCTGCCGTTGGTAGATCCTTGGCGTACTGATAGAATGAGGAGAACTCCGATCTGCGCGCTATCTGCAACTGACTACGCAGGCGTGTCCGAAGGCGTACACAACCTGATTTATCGCGATTACTTTGAATTTGATCTTAGAGTTGCGAGAAAGAATCTGAGGAGAGCGATTTGGCGATCTAAGTCGCGTTTGTGGAGAGAACTCCAGGAAATTTTGGATTTTGTTCCTTGGGGCATATCCTATAGAATCATTATGAACAAGCTTTCTTCGGGTTTTTCATTGATTGTAGAGGCGCTTTCTACAAAGTTATTTCGGATATAGTACGAGTACTTTTCCCGCGCTTATCGAAAGAGTTTCAGTCAATTTCAGTCAGTTTCAGTCCTTCGTTAAAGAAATCCTTTGAAGAAACAATTGACCATCACGGTGCCTAAAGTCTTGGAGACTAGTATGAAGATCGCGTCTGGCAAGGTGCCTTAGATGGCCCTAGATGGAATTGCCGGGCGTGTTGTCAAGGATACAATGAACATCGTAGCTGCCTTTTAGGCGCACATCCAGAGACCTTTCGGCGTTTTCCCATCATCCGGTTAGGTTCTCCCTTTGGGAGCATCTCAGCTTGGTGAAAATTTTTCTCTTTCTATCGCAAACAAAAAAAAAACAAAAAAGAGGGAAATGATAAAAGTAATGTATTTGATAATTTTAAACAATGATGTATTTGATAATTTTTATCTCTTGTACATAAAGTTTTACAAATATTTCAATTAAAAAATACAATTTGATGCTATTTATTAAACTTTGAATTGAGATATCCATCTCAATTATACCCATACCCATGAGATAAAATTTTTCGAACTAAATTCAATAAAGACAGTTGTCTGTATATTATTCTAAATTCTTTATCTAGTCATGTTATAATATCGTCAATATAAATTTTTTGCGAATATTGAGTCAATTTTGTATATTTAATGCTCTTCAAACGATAGCGTAGACAATAAATATCCCATAGATTTAATTTATAAGATGTCCAGATCTTTAGTAAGAGGTCCCATTACCTATAATATCGAGCGAAATTAGCTTTACTATACTTGTATAACGTCAAAGAAAATCATTTTAACTTTCGGTGAAATAATTAGAATATAATATTCAATAAATCATTCATATATTACTAATTAATCTAATTATAATAGAAAAATTATAATAGAAATCTTAAATATATATCTTAAAAATAGGAGCAACATCATTATTCTTTAAAAAAGTCAATCTTAGTAAGAGTTAAAGTAGGAATTTTTAAGGAAGAAGCTAAAACGTTCACTTGTTTAATATTATCTGTTACTTCCACTATAGCATCGTAGAACGAATTCCATCTAAATGACGTGCAAAAACGACGTACAAACAAAAAAATTTTTATAAATAGTTCATACAGATATACATAATTGTCAATTTTATAACATAAACATATAAACAATTATAATTCAAAAGCAAATTATAATTCGAGAATAATAACGGATATCCGTTAGATTTAATATTTAAACTATTCAATACAAGAATAAAAAAGTTACTCTCAACAAAAATTTCACGCAAGAAAGATGACAACAACATTTCTGCTAATAATAAAGCAATTTCTAACAAGAAAAAGTTTTTTATATTTCCATTTATCCGCAGAGTTACACAGTCAGCCACACGCATGATTAGTAAATCAGTATATGGTACAGGTTACAGATGTATTAACAAATTGAACAAATTTATAAAGACAAAAAAATAATTTCTGAGAATAATAATGTAATTTATAAGATCCGATGTAACAATTGTGACGTTTCTAAGGCCGAGCGTGGTTATGAAGAAGAATAACTTTATCATGTCTTTGCTCGTATTCCAGCTGTTTTTCTCGCAATGCACGGTTCAAATGAATCAATTATAGCCGATACCGATCGCCCCTAATGGAATCGCCAGGATTCAGCAGCTCATATCAAACAAGACCCTTTTGGTCCCATCAGATACAGAGTATGATCTTCGAACCATGTTCGGCCGTGGTATTGATGTTTGAGGTCGATGACAACAATTAATCGGGCTTAGCATAGTTTTTTCTTCTTGGGGTTGTCGTAGAATCCATTTCTCATCTCCAGTCACAAAATCCAATGCAAAAAACCTTTTCTCTGTTGTCTTTGAATCAGCTGTTCGCAAGTAAAAAACTGCCTTTCAACGTCTCTCGGTTTCAGTTCATAAGGCACCCAATTTCCTTGTTTTTGAATCATTCCCATGGCTCTCAATCGTATAGAAACGGCTTGTTGAGTTATCCCCAATGATTCTACAAGCTCCTCTTGCGTTTGACTCTGATCTTCTTCGAGTAATGCCTCTAATTCTTTGTCTTCGAATTTTTTTGGCTGTCCAGAGCGAGGCTTATCTTCAACACTGAAATCTCCATCCTTGAAACGTTGAAATCATTCCCTACATGATTTATCAGTTGAATGTCACCATAAACTTCGACGAGCATTCGATGGGCTTCAGCCGTACTTTTCTTCTAATTAAAACAGAAAATCAAAACCTCCCGCAAATGCTGCTTGGTTAACACAAAATTCGACATTTCAAACACAGTAAAAATCAAGGTTTTTGTGTGAAACTCAAAGCGATATAAACTGAATATTATTAGCAGATGTTTAACCTCTCTGAAACCGCCAAAATCAGCTGTCACTATGAATCATTCACAACAGTTGGAGGCATCTTTAGGGAAATGGACCGAACTAATTTGTACTCCCAATATTTTATATTGTAATAGTGTTATATAATATAATTTTTTCTTTTTTTATTTTCATTATGTTAGTTTATTCTTTATTTTACAATTCTAATAATTTTGACAGTTTTTAATTATTATACAATAATTTATTACGATTTTTATCGATTTGACTTAATAACAATATATGTGTTTTGTTCTTCATAATTGCAAATTTGCCTAATGTTTACTGTGTGACCTCTTACTTCGAGAATAGTTCATATCTGAGTGACACGGACGTGTGTTCTAAAAATGTGTGATCTTTATATTTGATTTTAACATTTCTACTTTTTAAGTTTTAACATGTTCAACAAAGCTTCAGTGTAATGCTTCATGTGTGGTGATAGTAAGTCGTTTAAATTACGCTTTACTCTAATAAGATTTCTTTTTTAAAAAATGTCAGATTAACAACGCTGCATCTTTGTCAATTTGCGAGTGACTTAAACATTATAGACATGTGAACTAATTATACTTGTATCATTTTTGCTGAAGAGGATTCCAAAGAGACTCGAAACATTCAAAATAAAGAAGTCATCAATTTAACATCTAATTATTGATTCACTAAATAATTGCGCCGTTTACTGTTGCTGACTCCTATTATATTTATCTTTTTGTAGCATTAAAGGATTTACGAAACTTGATCGAAAACTTGAATTTAGAAACACAGTATTGCAAAAATAGAATTTGTAAATAATGTACCTTGAAGTGATATTAAATCTCAAATTCAATTAATCTTCATTGATTCAATAACTAAAATAATTATATGCAATGGACTAGTTAAATATTCATTTAAAGAGCTTAGGCCAAGTATAATTGGAGAAATGCATTGTCAATCTGTCGCAGGACATCGTGGCATAACCAAAACATATAATAGAATTAAACACAAATATTACTAGGAAAATTTAAAGTATGACGTACGATATATACAACAAAGTTTACAGTGCCAATTAAAAAAATTGATACTGAGTTAAAACTAAACAATCTATTATTAATTATTGATACCAGGGCAGCGATCACGTAATTTTGAGCGAATTTTTTTATTTTTCATTTTCCGCGCGTTCTGATTCTGCGTGAACTTTTTCATAAGTCACAACGATTACGTAACCTAAAAGGTAAAAAATGAAATCAAAGTACAGATTAACAGCGTTTTTTCTTGGGATACACTGAGTGTAACCTCGCACTACATCAGTTGCGTGTAAGTGCTGCACTTGTATATACACCATGATGTACACTACTTGATGCTATCGTGTTTAATTCTGCTACTGGTTGACTTCCATTTTCAAATTTTTAATGTCACTGGCTCTACACTGTCTCTTTGAGATCATGTAGCAAAATCCTACTTCGTGCATAAAATTTACGCTACACGGAAACACATTATACTGAATGAATTCGCCTACCACCAGCCAAGGAAACATGTTACACTGTCTGGGTGTTGCACTGGTGGGTGATAGTGCAGCCAAGAGAAAATGCTATAAGATAAGGATTATGAAAATAATTAGACAAAGTTTGTTTCGCCGCAATGTTTTCAAAGTGTGAAATAGTCAATGTGTAACAGTAAACAGAAACAATGAATGTTGTAAATAAAAAGAGATGTTATTAACATTGAAGACCAATCCAGAATTGATAAGAGAATGAACAGAAAAAACGAAAGTCGATGAAAATTTATAAATTAAACTAGAGAATATTATAAATAAAAACTAGAAAATATTATAAATACAAGATTAATAAATAATGTATGTTTAGGCGGAACTCTGAAGAAGTTGAAACTAGCGAAATATTTAAAGATTATGCGTTTCGCGAATTTCCTCTGTGTCCAGATCCATTCTTGGAATGCCAACGTTTCATGAACCTTGCAGTTTATTTCATCAGGGCGAGAAGCCTGATATACTGAGCTCCTGCGGATCGTACCTTTTATATTATGCTTGTTGGAGTAGTAGGGATATTGGCGAAATATTTCTTAAATATATAATACCATATACAAATATTTAAAAATATAATGCCAAAAATTCCTTGTATGTTAGAAAATAATAGATATAATTCTAATTCAGATACACTAAAAATAATTTTTGGTAAAACTGTGAAAAAGGGAAGCAACCGCCGACATATATGTTGTAAAGATCATCGGCGGTTGTTTCCATTTTCCACAGTTTTACCAAAAATTATTTTTAGTTGTATTTTACGTTAATTTTTGTTACATTTAAACTAATTAGTAGCAAAATTTTTAGTTTGTAATATTTCTCCTTTGTAAGATTGATTAATAGTA
>NW_012130074.1:285064-295267 GCF_000143395.1 Atta cephalotes
ATATATATATATATATATACTATATATATAGTAGTAGTAGTATATATATATATATATATATATATNANANANANANANAGATATNATCACGTNATGATCAGAGAGAGAGAGAGATAACATTAATCTTATGGTATAGTTGTTGAATAGTTTGAATCTCAACAGATAATGTTGGAAATTTTATCTACTGTGACATTATCATATTGCATTTATTATTGAATGTATCCACTTACAGAAGCTGGCTCATATTACTTAAGAAATCTTGTTCGATCCTTCTTTGAATTAGAACTTATAACACTTAATGTTGCTAAAACCTTCAAAAATATAGAAGGTAGTAATTAAAATGTCTTTAACGCATAATATAAAAGCGGCATCTTTTGAAAGTCTGCGTAAAATGTATTTATAAAATCATTAATAATCATTAATTGTTAGTAATGTTTTATTATTTCATAAAAAATAATTTATAGTATAAGTAAGTTTATAGTATAAGTAGTAATTTATAGTATAAGTAGTAATTTATAGTATAAAATGTAATTATAAGATCTTCTGGATTGTTTATACTTACCGGTATAAAGCCATAAATTGAGATTTTGAGATCTCAAAAGGATTACTTAAATCTCGTAATTCTCTTTTACGCATTTTATATGTTTTTCATTATGTTCAAGTTTAAGCACCATGGTGCATATTATTCTAAAATAATTATTAAAATAATGTTTCATTAAATAACATACGTTTGTCAATATAACACATAATCTAAATTATCATATATTTTGCAAGTAACAATAATATACATATATACTAATTACTAGGGAATATTTAGATTTTATATTTAGATTTTATATTTATATTTAGATTTTCATTTTCGTCATTTCGCCATCTTTCAAGGTGAAAAAGTTCACGTGGAAAGTTTCACATTTCCACAGTTCAAAAAGTTTTGATCGCAAAAATTCTCGAATTCGCGGGAAATTTTTCACTTTTCATATTTCCATCCTAGGGAAAAATTATCGCTGCCCTGAAGTTTCTTTCGACAAAGTAGTATGAACATTGTTGGACCTTTGCTAAAAACAAGAAAGGCAATGAATACATCTTAACATTATAAGTCAATTAACAAAATTTGTATAGGAATACTTTACTTGCTCGAACGTTGCGAAAAAAATCGGCTAAGCAAATACAAATCGGCTCTGCGGCGTGTCGCGGCGGAAATTGGAAGAAAAAAAGGAAACTGTTGTACAACGAGACGGATTTTTATCTTATATTATCAAATCTATATTGTCGACCTTATTATCGGAGGATCGATACTAATAGATGCTATGGAGAGGGCAAAAAAAAATGATTTTAATTTCGACGGAAAATCTCAAAAGACTACAATATCGAATATCACAGGCTTGATAAATGACGCAATGCGTGAAAGAAAAACGGTGAAAGCAGTTGAGCAGTTGAACGCAGAAATCAGTTTGCGCGATTACTCCGTGCATTGAACATATCATATCTTCCTTCCTGGTGAAAAATAAAAGATTATCATGCACAGTGTTAAACTTCGTAAAACTTTTAAACAGCGTAAAACTTCGACCTCGTGCAAGTTTCCACGCCTTTTATATCGAAAGCGCCAGTTCCATGCCGATTGTATCGAGAGCGCGATAAAACTCACGAAAAAAAAGAAGACACCGACGAACATTCGCCATTTCTTTCGCGTACACAAAAAACTGATATCCCTATCGACGAGAAAAAATCGATTACTCGATTGGAAAAAATTAAAATAACGATGACATTTGAAAAATTATATTACGATTCACATTATGTGGGCTATTCGGCGGTAGATAATCTAACTTGTGCTGTTAAACCGAATTTCTCACGGAAAAACGACGAAACGTTAAGAAACGAGCGCGAAAGGTTAATATCATGTCAGAAATCTCGTTCGCATTAATAGAGCGAAAGGTGCCTTCGAGAAAGGATACGCTAACTGGAGCGAGGAGATATTTCGAATTTACCGTATTCTCGATTGGCAAAAACCGCACATATATGAATTGAGCGATTTAGCAGACGAAATCGTAGACGGTATTTTTTATGCAAGAATTAGTTCGAGTTGAGGAAAACTTACAGGAAGAACAGTTTATCGATGTGTAATAAAGAGTAGGAGAGACGCTAATAAGCAATTACTAGTTAGCTGGCGCGATTATCTCAATAAGTTTGATACTTGGATTTCGGCTTCGAGTTTAATTTCTCTTCGCGATGGAGGAGCCAGTTTTTTCTGGTTCTTCCGAGCAATAATAGTATGCGTCATTTTCCGAATAATACACCGTCGTCCTTCATCATGGAATTATCCGATAGTGTTGCATGGGAAGTTGCGTTAAGCGAAATTCAATTTCCCTGTACCTTTTTACACGTACATCATGGCGAAAATGTGATCAGATTCGTCGATATTAAACCCAACGAGGGGACGAATGGCCTGTTTACGGCAAAAGAAATTGCATTTTCAAATGGAATTTACAATGATATCCATGAGCTTATTGATTAATATCGCGTGTAAAAACGTCGAATTGCATCTTTATTTTGAAAAGCAAAAAGCGACTGGCAAAGTCCTTATAAGTCTTAATTGCGATGAGAAGTGTAAAATATTATATCATACTATAATATATAAACGTTTCCGATAATCTTCTACGAATGCTAGGTTTCGCATCAGCAATTTCCACAAATAATTACCCATTTTTATTCCAAGCTCACGATATGTAACCTAATTCCAAAATACAAGAGAAAACTTTTCTTATTCATAGATTTAATAAGGAGACGGGACGACGACTTGCAGACGATTATTGAAGTAGCGAATCCAGTAGCTTGTGGCACGCTATTTCTGCCAATAAAATATTCGTTTATTGTAATATTTGTGAGTCTTATATAATAGATGATGTATAATAGATCCTCTTTTCAGAGTAGTGATCGATATATGTAATCATAATTACGCATTTGATGCAAATTTGATGAAGCATTTCTCATTTCCAAATTATATTTCATTGCGACGAACAAATTTCAGAACGATTGAAATAGATATAAGAGATCATATCTTGGAAAAAAAGTTCCATTCGAATTTGGAACACTGCTTTAAACGTAAGCAATAACTTTCTTTCGTGTACGCGGACATGTAAGTAGTGTTAGTTTTTAGTTAAAAACTCGTGATGGAATATGAGGATGCACGGGACCGGTAACCGAGATAGAATTCAATGTTTTCATTGGTTCACCCTACCAACGCGGACATAGTAGCTTTCTCGGACTGTTCAGAAAAGTATTACTCTACCTAAATAAAGGTGCACGTCGGAAAAGAAGCTTTACGCGCGGGACTCAATTCACGTGATAGAAGACGTCGAAAATAAATCGTTGAAGGAAGCGGTTAAAAGTCGGTTCGCAGAATCAAGGGATAAACTGAAGAGAAAAGTCAAAGAAAAAAATAATTTCCCTGATGAGGGGATCGGGATATAAAATATCCGCAAAATCCTTCAGTTTCCACTTGGAAGTCGAGATAGTTGTATCATGCACTATAAACGACGTCGAGTGATCACGAAAAAAAAAATCATCGAGAAATAATATAGGAAAAAGGAACAAAAAAGTGATGAAGAAAAAGAAAATTTGTGCTGCAGGAAGAAGAACCAAAAAATCTATTTTTTCACTAGGAAACATCGAGTCAAGAAACGCGACATATCCGACATATTTTCTTAATTGAGCGGCAGCAATTTGCAGCAGAAGAAAAAGTCCTTTTTTCATACTCACTCAAGCGAGTATATAAGAACTCGATCTCTTCTCTCTGCCTCCTACGTAAATCAGCATTGAGAGCTCACAATGGATTTACAAGCCTGTAACTTCACTCGCGGACGATTCACTCATAGAATTCGTCATTCTTGGAGAAGACTGGATCTGGATCTCACTCATACCATATTGGATCTCACTACCTTCGCAAAGCGGGAAGAGGTCGCACTCGACGACGTGGCAAAAGTAGTAAATCATTTACTGCATTCCATGTTCAATCGTATATTTCAATCAAAAGCTTGTGTCGCCGCCAAACAATGCTTATGCATATCGCGCATACATCAAGGCGTTATTAAATTATGCTTCACTCGCAAAAACTTTCCATCTAACCTCCTACTTGTAGGACGCGGATATCCTCAAATACACGCTCGACACGTCAACCTCAAATATGACGCTCAAGAAATGAACAATACATTCAGGGAAATCGCGCGCTAGATCTCATAAGTCACTTTCGCTGCGATGTTTTCAATTAGGATAAAATTTTAATTAACGGAATGGAAGTTAGAATGAAACTCGTACGCTCGAAAGATTCATTTTACCTTATGGAGACTTATGGTAAAACATTATCAAAAATATGCATTCTTGACGCTAGTCGTTAGAAGAATAAAAATAAGCCTTGGTGTGCTACTCGCACATGCTAGAATGTTGAATAAAACTACCGCCAAGTATCCTTTTACGAGAGTCGAAGTTAAAACATTTACAATATTCGCTGATATCGTGAGATCGATAGATAATGCAATATTCGGACATCTACTGAAACGAATAATAGTCAACTTCATCGATAACAACGACGATAGAACTCGTTTAATTTCAAAAATTACGGAATAAATTTCTTTTCGCTGTACGTCGATGCAAATTCTCAGTAGACCATTACAGTCAAATTTTTTGAAAGACGCTCTCTGTTGAAGCTTATCACACATTATTCTCGGGAACCGGCATTCATTTTTTGAACGAGGGCAATTCTATAAGTAGAGATGATTATGACAACGGTTACACTCTTTTTGCTTTCTATCTTACTCAGATCTATCCGCTAATTGCGCAGAATAAAAATCTCGTGAAACACGGGAACTTACGATTAGAAGTGAGATTCGAAAAAGCTCTTTTCGTGACTATTAATTGTATTGAGTTTGATAACGTTTTAGAAATTGATTCCTCAAGTTCGTCAAGTCGACTTTTCCGGTTAGTCCTATGTCTTTCTCGAGAAAATTATTTTCCTCCCATATACAATTTTACTATACAATTTTTTTCTCATCATTTAATTGTACGCAAGACGACGAAGAAAAAAGTTTCAGTCTTGCTCGTGATACCGATGCCGACGTTTCGTGACGTAAAAAAGAGCGGATATTCGAATATCATAATGGATATAGTCATCGACATACAAGATTTCCACGATGTCGAAGAAAACTTTATTCCGAAAGAAGTCGCAGTTCTTGCAATTAATGAGACGATCACCGGACACTGGATTATGATACTACCTTATTCATTTGGCGATTTACCCGAAAGAGTAAGATGAAAAAACAACTAGCTTACACGAAATTATCACGATGGAGACGTCAATTCTGAATACTTTAGTATTATCTGCATGAAATTACACAATACACATGCTACATTTATAGCAGAATACAAAGGCACGTTATCTGAGTAATCTACTCTCCAGAAATGTATATAATCTGGAAGGAATTTCGAAGTTGTGGACAACATTGCACGCATCACGGATTTCGAACCAACATCGAATCACATTGTGTCTTACACAACGCTTAAAACGCAAATTGAAATGTTGGCTAAATACGAAATAGCAGAAATTCGAGTTACGATAGTCCTCAGAACATTGAAGCGAGAGCGATGTCGAGAGTGAAAAAACAGATAGCGGGAATTTTTCAATTTAATTAAAAAATCAGAAACACAATATAATCCGCAAAATTGAAGCGTGGAGAAAAAATATCGTGACAGAAAAGACAAACCAGAGCGAGGACGAACAAGGGATAGATAAAGAGGAAAAAATCTTGCAGAATTTGCCCTGTCGACTGATAGAGATAAAACTAATACTAGCGTTTTGCAAATGTCAAGTTTTGAAAACTCTACAACGCACGCACCGGCAAAAGAGGTAAATTCTGAATTTACACAAACATTACTTCTCTCACGCTCTCCAACGACGAGAAATGAATTCGTTGGAAGTTTTAACGCATTACATCATTTCAGTGTCGGACATGCAGAGGTCTATGCCGACCGACTACCGAGGGTGGGAACGAGGTTGACTGCCATTGCCGCTAACACAGATAATCATGATCGACCTAGCACTGAGCCGCCTTCTACATTGACGAACATAGGACAGAAACATATTTTGATAGCTACATATTTTGATTGCCGCCTTTGGACTCAAGGTTCTTCTTACGCCTTCACCGAAACTCCGAATGTATCGCTGGAATATGAAATTGCAAGGAATATTTTCTCAAACTTGCGGGCAATATTGCTATGTATTTCTATATTTCATATGTAATGTAATGTATATTATATGTTATAATCTTAGCTAATTTCTTAGTCTGTTTACCTCTGATTGTAAACACAATGACCGATTGATCGTACAGTTATTTTATAAATTTTTTTCTTCATTGTAAACATAAATTCATAACACACTGTATGCCGTCATATTTAATCGTGTACTCTTTCAAAAAAGTAAAATAGCTATATCATGTAACATCTCTTTTTAAAAATAAAAACCGTTTCGAACTTATAAATTTCATCTGTTTCTTACTCCTAGCCTCGCTCCTTTTACAATAGACACATTTCCTCTCGTATTTCAGGTTTAGATAACGTACATTGGATACATAAAATATAAAAAGAATTTTTTTTTAAAGTAATACTCGAAGATGTCGCGCCACGTCAGTCAAACATGTTTGTTCCTGTTTTACCTCCCATTTCCTCCAAGTAAAAGAATCTCCTAGACTCAAAAATTTTCGTAACAGATCCAATCATAAATAATAACACTTTCACTAAAACATCAGTATAGTTATTAGATATAAATTATTATCGTATTTTTTAACTTTAATGTTCAAGTTGCTATTTTATTTATGGTTTTTCAGTAAAAAGATAATCAACACCGATATGGAGCTTTTTGGGCCAATATCTCATAACTAACTTTATAAACTCAGCTGCTTAAATGAAATCTATCTTTATTAATGCTTCTTATTTACGACTAAATATTTTACGTTTATTTATTATTATAAAAAGTAAAGATTTCAGTTTTTCTAATTTTGTTAAAGCATTTAAAAAAAAGAATATTATACAAATTATTATACTTAAAATAATAAAAATTTGATTAATATACACATAATCCTTTCATGTTTTTAATAATATATAATCTCATTAAACGATTGTCTTCATGATTCAACTTATTTTTCGAGGATGCTCAACATGCCCCATAGATAGGGCATATTGATCCACTTTACATCCTTGTAATTAACGCATTTTTGTTCTTATTTTCATATTTTACAAGCTATATTAAGAATTTATAAGTTTAATTATTGAACCAGATAAACATGCAACGTTTTAAAATATTTATCATTAGTGTATCGTAATTGTGTGAAGATTTATAATAACTAAAGAATTTATAATAACTAAATAAAAAGTGTCAACTCTGGCTCCGCTTTACTTTATATTAACGCTTAGAGTAAATCAACAAATAAATGACCGAATTGTTGAATTTATGTGTACGTTTAGGGGTGATTCTGAAATAAATTCACTTATAACAAAAGAATAACTGTTAAAATTACATTTATATTTAATTTTCTTTTAGATATTCATAAAAAATTTTTTTAATGTAATTGTCTTTAAATTAATTATAAAGTGCAACACGCATGAAAACCCAATAGATGACCGCATACACTCATCGAATGACCGAGTACGAACTAGTAAATGACCAGTTAGTTGAAAAAACTTGAACACTGAAATGTCACAGAAAATAATTAAAAAATTATTAAAATATATACTTCTATGTATCTATATAGATTAATGGAAAGGTAATTCGAATATGACAAAAGATCATTTTATTTGAGGGATTACATTCCTTTTTTATTAAGAACATACTTTTTTATTCGAAGTTAGAAAATTTGAAGTAAAAATGTTACTATTAAAATAATATCATTTTTAAAACATTTACATATGCGTAAAAACTATATGTAAATTGTTAAATTTAACTTAAAATAATAAGTCTCATGTAATCATAGACAAAAAACTTAAAGATTGTTAAATTTAGATTTAAATAATTAGTCATGTAATTACAGAACAAAAGTAATTAATTAACGCATTATATATTAGGTGTACAACTTTGCTTCCGCCGTTTTTTTCCGAAATTCGAGGCTTTATTGTAAAAAACTGGTTATACATTTATGATTCAAAGTATTGTCCATCGCTGGCCACTACTTTCTCCCATCTTTCGGGTAGCGTACGAATCCCGCGTCGAAAAAACTGGTCATCTTTTGAGGCTATCCACGAATCTATCCAATTTTTTACTTCTTCATAAGACTGGAAGTGTTGGTCAGCCAGGCCGTGTGCCATTGATCGAAACAAGTGATAGTCAGAGGGAGTAACGTCTGGAGAATATGGCGGATGAGGTAGGACTTCCCATTTCAACGTTTCCAAATATGTCTTAACCACTTTCGCAACATGGAGTCGAGCATTGTCATGCTGCAAAATCACTTTATCGTGTCTCTCATTGTATTGCGGCCGTTTGTCTTTCAATGCTCGGCTCAAACGCATCAATTGTGTTCGATACCGATCACCTGTGATTGTTTCAGTCGGTTTTAACATAATACATTACGCCGAGTCCCACCAAATACAGAGCATGACCTTGGACGTCAAAATCATCGTTCTTGAAGCGAAACTACTCACGACACGTTCTTTTACTAATAGCGGCCTCACCATAAGTATTTGAGAGCATTCGATGAGCCTCAGCCGCAGATTTCTTCATATTGAAGCAAAAAATTAAAACCTCCCGCAAATGACGAGAATTTGGCTCGTAAACTGACATTTTCAATCGAGAATAACTTTATGATGCAGACACAAATCGACTAATGTTTCTATGGAGTTATGTTGACAGATGCCCAAGTTTATTGTATGACATCTATGATCTATTTATTTCAACCACCACTTACCGCTAAAGCCATCTATAGGAAAACGGCGGAAGCAAAGTTGTACACCTAATATTAAATTCTTTTGAAGTATATTATTTATAGTCTGAAGTATTTATAATGTTAAATGTGTGTACATATAAATATATAATATTTTTTTGGAGTGTAATTGAAATCTAAAAAATAAAATATAATAATAAAAAATAAAATATAATAATCAGAAAAAGTATTGAAAACTTATATTACTCAGGATCATTTGTTTCAGTTGTATTATTTATTAATCCTATTGTTTATAATATTTTTCAATATCTTTTGTTTGGTGTAACTAACATTAGCACCATGATTTTCCAATTTCAAAAATCCAGTTTTTTTTCTTTTAAAAGTAATTCTGTCTTAGCTTCGTTTTTTCTTTCATTGAATTTGTACGATTTTGCCAGTTTTTAGGAAATTACGAGATGCCAAAAAATGACGAAGTCGAATGTTACGAACTTGTATTGAGTTTATTTAAAAAAAATGAAAAAGGGTTATTCAATTAACCATCATCGATTTAATATAAAAATTGAATCCGAAAAATACTTTTACTCGCTGCTTCTTTTGTTTAAACCGTGGAGAAATTTGAGTAAAATCGAAGATGCTTATGAGACTTACACGGATACCTTTAAGAACTCAACGTCTGCTTCGACGAAGGCGATGAAATATCACAAATGATTCGAAGAAATATAATCAGCTTTTGAGCGCGTTGCTGAATTAATCGAGAAGCGCGAAAATGTTCTGAAAACAGCAGATAGAGACAAATTCGATGACAATGAACAAGATTGCAATCCGATAGAAGTTGATGAAAGATCTGATAGATTTTGACGCCCCGATTTATTGCAAATAATGTCGCGATTGAACGAAGACCAGAACAGAGTATTCGATAGAGTATATCAAATTTTACAAAATAAAAATCAGATTCTGCGATTGTACGCAAGTGGCAAGGGTAATACAGGAAAGTTTTCTTATTAAAATTTTCGATTAAACATCGGATCAGAATACATTTAAAAAAAGCGACTGCCATATCTGCTCTCGAGTATTGTGGCATTCAATATCGATGGCTTGACGATCATAAAATGTTTCAGCTACCTGTCACCCATGAATCTACGATAAAATATACGCATTTGTCAGACATTGTTTTAAAAACTTTGAGAGACAAATTAAAGACTGTTGAATTATTTATAATCGATGAAGTATCCATGATTTCGAATGTGACATTTATGTTTCAATCTTGACATTTATGTATATTTAG
>NW_012130074.1:296245-341712 GCF_000143395.1 Atta cephalotes
CGACTAATGTTTCTATGGGATTATGTTGACAGATGCCCAAGTTTATTGTATGACGTCTATGTTCTATTTATTTCGACCACCACTTACCGCTAAAGCCATTTATAGGAAAACGGCGGAAGCAAAGTTGTACACCTAATATATATTTTAACTCATCATTTTTGCCTGCTGAAAGACATTGACATAATCGTAAAAAGCCAATTTATAAACCTGAATTGCGATATATCAAATAATTAGATTTTTTTTTTCTATTTCACCGAATACTTGCGAATCCAAATATATGTATTCAAATATAATTGATATTAGTAATCGAACTTCTGGATATGGAGAATAAAATACAAATAATGAAATAATAAAATACGGAACTTGAAAATGCATACTTTATCTTTACACAGATATTTGAAGGAAATGTATTTTAATGATAATTCTAAAACAATGATACTAAATTATCTTAAATGATTACATAATAATAAAACGACAACATAATATATTATAAAAATTATAAAAATAAAAAGCATCCTCAAGCTTAATACAAGTTTCTTAAAACAGACTTTCAGCGAGGTGTGTTAAGTGAGCAGTCAAAGTTAAGTGAGTGCGTCATTCATAATCAGTGGGAGTTTGATTCCTACCTTTCTTCCTTTTTTTTTATTTTTTAAAGTAATGTAAATTGTTACAAACGTTTATATTTTAGTTCATTTGAATACATATTTTGTTATGTAAATATTTATAATTATTCTAAATTAATCTTAAAATTTTTGCAATCTTGTATTTTTTATCACAAAAAAATACATCGAAAGTTCAGAGACCGAAATGACACTCAAATGTGATTTATACCAAAAATTGTGTTTATACTTATTTTGAGTGTCATTATTTCGGATCCCGAACATTACGTTTGATGTATTTTTTCGTGAAGGTATTATATCAATTTCTTTTTTATTTTTTAATTTTTATTTTTAAATTAATGTTACATTGTTAAAAGCATTTTGGTACAAATTTTACTCTTCTTTAAATGTTATAATTATTAAATTATTTTTAATTTTTGTATTCTTGCATATATTTTTTTAATTGCCAGAAAAATTAATCGACAAAAATATTGTTAAGAATATCCGCCAATGTACCGATACGAATGCACAAATTCTGATTTTTTGCCGATTATAAGCCAACTTCGATAATCTTAAATGATTTATAACAAAAAATGTAAATTTTTACATTCGACGACATATGTACATATTATAGTTACTCTAAAAATTATTATATTCTTAGACATTAATGTAATGAAGGGGGGACTCCCGTGAAAAATTAAAATCTGTAAAATCAAGAAAGATCGATGGAAATTTTTGTCACAAAAATCGTTTAAGGAAAAAGTAAACTGAATCTGAAAATTGGAATTATTTACTTTTGAGATTGTAAATTTTTGTTTCATCCGTCCTATTCAAATTTGAGGAATTTCTTTGAAATAAAATTTTCTTCTCACATCTGATGCTGAAAAATCAGAGAGGGCTTATATTCGAGGGATTGATTTTTGGGCAAATACAGTAAATCATTCAATTTGTATAAAGACAAAGCAGTCTTTGATAAGAATTAAAAAAAGAGATTGTACTGATCGACATATCTTATCGAGTTGGCATTTTTTGTTAGTCCAATACCATGAACACCTGTAAAATGAAAAAAAAATATTTTAATAGTAGGTGAATTTTTACATAGTACGATTATTTGAGACATATTGTAGGGTTTTTAATAGTACAATATCATATAAATTATCTGTAATTTTATTATAAACTACATAAGATAATAAAAGGTGACACGTATATACATTTTTAATGATTGGAAATGACGTAAAAAAATGAAAACAATCATGTAGAGTATTGCCCGCGAAACAAATATGCTTTATTCGTAAATAATTACAGTCACATTAAACAAAATCACAATCAGTATCGTAAACGTAAATATGCGCGGAAAAAAGTAGAAATAAAATGAGAAATTCATAGTTCATAATTTGTGGTTCATAATTCATAGTTCATAATAATTAAATCCTTAAGGGGAAGTAGGTGCAAGCATTAAATTATAAAAAATAAATGAATTGTAGACACATTAATTGTAGTGTAATTATAGTCTAATTGTCCGTAAAATTACTACTTTCGGTGTATGGAATACGTAAATGGAAATGCAAATAAAATTATATAACAACAAAACTCGTAGTTAATGATGCTAACATGCATAGCTTGTAAATTGAAATGAAAATAATGAAAAAATAGACATTGATGACAATAAAACAATTAGTAATAAAATATTATGAAAAAAATGAATCGGTTCTGTGTCCCCTTAAGTAAGTATATAATGCATAAATGCATTTAGAATGTAAGCTGTTATGAATGTAATGTTCTTTGCAACGAAAGTGCAAAAAAACATATAACATGATACGTTGATGTTATTGATGAAGAATTTGAATGAAAGAATTAAATCTTTTTATTTTTTGAACAAAAATATATTAGTAGTATTTTCAATATTATTTTTTGACAAAAATACTACTAATATTGATTACTGAAATGAATGAAAATATTGCCTAATATTTCAAAAATGTTAGTAATTATGTAACATTTGTAGTGTAAATAATTTGAAACTGAATTAATGGTTTTCGATGCTAATGAGTTAAAAAAAAATATGTAATTTCCAAAATTGTCCTATGCAAGAAATATCACATTTAATAATTTACATTTAATTAGAATCGAAATAATGGCATTGTTTAATTATAAATACAAACGAAGAAAAAACATATATTTGTCGATATATTCTAAATAAAACTCAAGAAAATAAACTTCAGAATACGTAATGGAATGAAGTGTACAATTAGTTTTCTCTGCCAAAATATCCACTAACTCTTCCCTCCACGAATCTGTACATTTTATACAGTATATAACGAAGTTAAAGACAAATAGACATTGTACATTTTTAAAATATCCGTTAGTGTGTAAAAATATTAAGGGAAGCAAATTTATGTAAATTTATGCTAATCAAGTCAGGTAAACATGAAACGAATCTGTCGTAAACGGATGTTTTACCTTTGAGCAAAAATCTCAGCTCGTAATGTAAAATCGCGGAGTATTACATGCATATTGCACGTTTAGATTATGCTCACACAAAAAATATCATATGCACGTTAAAAAGAGAAATTGCATGCTTAATTAGCACAAATGCTTGAGCAAATAAACAACGTTATAACTCATCCATTACAATACTGAATGAAAAACTACCAGGCCATAATGTCCGATGAATAAGCAGTATGCTAAGAAATTCGATATACAAAATTGTCATATATGCTTGAAATTGCACATAACCTCAATCCAAAATAATACAAAAAAAAGGAATACATTCGCACAAGAGCAAATAAAATGAAATAGCGAGGACGATTAAAAATAAATTATTTAATGTTATTATAATGCATTGCCATGGTTTCACTCCCGCAAGACTTTTGTCAACATTTTTTGACGAAAAAGATTTTGACGAAATTTTCAGGTAGAAGACAACAAATCGCGTAACTATCTTCAATTTTAAATTATGATACGATGGTGATTCATACGGTATACCAATACACTCCTGTAAGAAGAAAGATTTAAGATTTATGCAATCGAAGTGTATCATAAAATGTTTTAAATTTTTTCTCCATCGTGAAAAAGAATTGAAAAGTAGATTTGTTAACAAAAAATAAAATGTTCTTCATACTGCTTCAGACTTGTCAATCTATTATACACAAAAGACTTTTCGGTCTTGGAGCCAGTAAACCAATGCATTTCTCGCAAATAATTAATTTTTTACAATATATTCGAAACAATGTAGCCGCAACATTATATAAATTATGACACTCGAGCGTTTTCAAAACTATTTGATTTTCATCAATTATAGATACATGAGGATTCGGAAGTTGAATTGGATCATCGCATTTTACGCCATCTCCATTGCGCAGCACAGTCAGAAAATTAAACAAGTATTCGCGATCATCTTTGTTGTAATTTCCACGGGTATCAGTTTCATATATTGCGACACTATTATCGTTTTAAATGGTTTTTAAATTATAAAGTATGAGTATTTCAATAGGGACGCTCGAAATTTGTTTGTAGATCATAATAGCCATGTTGTTAAAGTGACAGCTGTCAAATTTATTGTGAATTGTTTAGTGTATGGCAAATCACCATGGAAGGTCATAATGTTGAGCAACGTATGCAAATCATAAAATTTTATTATCAAAATCAGTGCTCCGTTCGAGAAATGTTTCGCGCAATTTCGCCAAACAAATCATCTTTAGCGATGAGATTTTTGGATGAATGGATATGTGAACAAGCAAAATTGTCGAATTTGGGACAATACTAATTCACGCGAGATACACCAGCTCCAAATGCATTCCGAAAAAGTCACTATTTGGTACGGATTTTGGTCTGGCGGAATCATCGGTCCGTCTTTCAAAACGAAGCGGGCGTTGCCATAACCGTCAACGGCGAGCGCTACAGATCGATGATAAGCAACTTTTTGTGACCTAAAATGGATGATATAGATACCGATAACATATGGTTCCAACAGAATGGCGCTACGTTCCACACACTGCCACGATGGACATTCTGCACGAGCGATTTGAGAGCATGGTTATCTCGCGCGGCGGCGACGTGAACTGGCCACCGAAATCGATTTAACGCCTTTAGACTTCTTCCTTTGGGGCTATCTTAAATCGCAGGTCTATACGAATAAACCGCAAACAATTGATGCTCTCAAAGTCAACATAATAAATGCCATCCAGCAAATTCAGCCAGATTTATGCGAGAAAGTCATCGAAAATTGGACCGCCCGAATACGTGTCACTAAGCGAAGCCGCAGCGGACATTTGAGCGACGTTATATTCCATACTTAATGCCATAAAATATTCTTTCAAATAAAAAAAAAATTGAGTGGATATCTCACACACAACTTGTTTTATTTACATTTAAAAATCGAGCGTCCTTATTGAAAGATCCTTTATTAACTAAAATTTTTGCTTCGAATTGCAGAGAATAAATTTTTAACACAATTTTGTGTATCTGCCCAATAACACAAATTAAAAACTATGATTTTCAAGTAAACACCAATTATTTCAATACTCGAAACAGTTGAAATGATTATACTGGTTTGGAATGGTTTTTAATCTCCTTTCATCCCTACCTTAACTGTCGAAAGCAGCTTTACAATTTCCCACAGAAAATCGATCACAGTTATGTACTTTTTCAGATGCAAATTCGCCAGAGCTAAAACACTTCTTCGATTGGTCCAATTTGGAACCATTTTGCAACGATTCCAATGAATCACGAAGTCGCTTTAAACTCTGGCTTCAGTTTGTCGACTAACAAAGTTAACGCGGAATGTCATTATTAAGAACACTAGTTGTATTGTTCACTTGCATTTTTAAGAAATGCCTTTCCTTCTCCAACAGTTTTCCTTTCAATTCTGGTTTAAGGAGGAAAGTGCTCTGAAATTAATTTAGAAATATGCTCCATGGATACTTTATTACATGATAATTCATATTTCGCAAAACAAAAGATTCGGGAATTACAAGAAATTGGTTGACATTCCTTAAAATAAACAGAAGACATTCCTTAAAATTTTTTAAGGCGTACGGAGAATCATGGAAGAAGAAAAGCTTTCTTGTTGAATCGCATGGATGTTCGCAAGAATTGTTCACCGTCGAAAATTTACTAGCATTTATACCGAAACCTTTCCACATTGCCCGATTAGCCGAACCCATATCTGAAACAACCCCATGTAAACCGATTTCTTCAGCTCTTTTGATAATTTATATTATAATAGATATAAAAAACACGAACCGTCTTTGATTTGGAGTGAAACAGTATGCAACGACTTGCTTCCAACGGTGAGCAATTTCTGCGATCATAAATAAACCAAACCATGCATGGTAACACACGAATGATTTGGTAACGTCGAATATCCAATAATCTCATTAACTGATGGATCGAACTTCTCGCCAGAGACTATGCTCATTTCGTCAAGAATAATAATACAATCTCGATGTACATTGATTTCAAATTGTGAAGACTTAATACGCAAAAAATTAAAAATTTCATCCGATATTCTGCTGTTAAATTTCCAGAACTCTAATTTCCTATTCAAAGTTCTTTCGGATGAAAACGGCCAACTTTCTTTGATTAAATGAGCATAGCTCGAACTTCCACATGTAAATTTCATTTTATAAGATTTAGTTTCGTCAGACCACTCTACTTTTATCAGATCTTAATAATTGAATTTGAATTTGACATAATATTTCTTTTAGCGCATCGCTATTTCTGTAATTATCTAATAATACCTTCATTTTCAGTTTTTTATGCTATCTTTTCCTTATCGCTGTATGTTCTGTCTTCATCCATTTCTTTGATTTCTCGCTCATCATGTATAACTTCTTAGCCTTTTCATATCTAGTTATCAACCTCTTAATTCTTCTATTGCACTTTTATAATTATTTGTTATATTTCGCAGTTGTTTTTCCATTTCCTTCATTTCTTTTCTTCATGCGCAGCAATTGTAGAATTCGTCATAATCTGTGCAGATGAATCTTGTTCATCAGTTGTCATATCGGGAAAATTGTCCATAATCATCGTCGTGACCAAATAATTTCAATAATGTCACTTATCATGACATAAGAGAGTTCTGTTCATGATCCTCGTTGATATTACCTTGTTGTGAAGATGACGGCATTACATCCGGACTGGTTAAAGTAACATTGTTATCTAGGAACGAATAATACAATGAAGTCCGACAACCGAATTTGCATTCAAAATCGCGCATTTGCATCGGAATACTTAATATTTCGTTCAAAATATTTTATATATGAATTTGATATTGTTATCAATATAATAAATAATCCAAAACGTGATTTTCAGTGCATTCAAAGTAATTTTTGTGCTGTTAGTTACTTAAGAAATGAATAAATTGTGCTTTTTTCTTAATGTCAAAAGTTTCCTTTCGAATTTTCATCGGATTGACATGAAATTTAATCAGTTTCTGGAGTATCAAATAAAGAAATTAACATGGAGGTTTTTCGAAATTCAAATTTTAAGTCCAAATTTCATTATAAAAAATGATTATTAAATTTTTTTATACAAAAATTTTTTCTATAATAAAATTTATTTTTTTTACTTAAAATTTGAATTTTGAAAACCCGCATGTTAATTTCTTCATTTTTTAACCTAATTAAAATTTCATGTTGAGCGGATGAAAATTCCATCGGAAATTTTGGCATCAGAGTAAGAAAAAAATACAATTTATTTATTTCTTAAGTAACTAACAGCACTAAAATAACCACATCTGTGCTTTTTATGCAATTCATTTTACTTTGAATTGTGTTGTATGTACCGATATGCATATCCTGGCTTTGGGGACCAAGATTCTGCTCTTTGAATAGGAATTTCAACATGAATAAAGTACATACAAACAAATTATATTCATATTTGATAAGTAATTCATGATAAAAAATTAATTTATTTACGATTTTTTATGATTTTATTTTTGTAGACATTGAGATACAAATTATCTATATGTATATGAATGTCTATTAGTGTGTTCAGCATAAAATTACACAAACAGTATTTTAAAATAACAATAAGCTAAATATCTGTACTTTAAAATGCATTTTACATTGGATTGCATTATAGATGTATAAGCTTAAATCCACTGTTTTTTAGTCAGAAAAACACATTTTTTTTTCCTAGGAAGCAAAAACAAATTTATTCAAAGTGCTTGCCCTCGCAACTATACATTTTTCTCATTTTTCGGGCAATTTGTGTACCACGCCAAAAAAATTCCTCATCTTTCGAGGCAAACCACTCATCAAGCCATTTTCGGACGTCTTCGTAAGAATCGAAGTGCCGCTCAACGAGCGCGTGGCCCATCGACGAAAACAGGTGATAGTCCGAAGGTCTGGTGAGTAAGCGAGATGAGATAGCACTTCCCAGTTGAGTGTCTCCAAGTAGTTTTGGACCATTGATATGCGATGGTGCGTTGTCATGGAGAAAAATCAGCTTGTCATGTCTTTTCCGATAATGTGGCCTTTTTTCACGCAGAGCACGGTGCAATTTGATCAGTTGTTGGTGGTAGCGGTAAGCATTAACAATTTCACCAGGTTTTAACAGCTTGTAGTAGATGACATCCTCCATCCCACCAAACGCACAGCACGTCTTCCGTCCGAAGCGATTTGGTTTTGAGAAAGATGTTGATGATTAAGCGGGATCAACCCAAGATTTAGGATTCTGAAAATAGATCCACTTTTCATCGTCTGTCACAATCCGATGCAGGAACGACTTTCTTTTTTGTCCGGCAAGCAGAATTTGGCATGTGTTTTGGCGTCGCTTCATCTGCCTATCGTTCAGTTTATGCGGCACCCATTTTCCGATCTTTTGAATCTTCCCCATGGCATGTAGCCGCATGGAAATGGCTGCTTGAGAAACACCCAATTGCTCGGCAAACATTTTTTACGATTGGATATCGTCCTCGTCCAAAAGAGCCTGCAATTGAGTTCTCAACCTTTCGATTTTTACGCTTCTTGTCACTCAGATCAAAATTGTCGTGATTGAACCGGCGAAACCAATCTCTGCTCGTTGTTTCCGATAAAACATTGTCGCCATAGACACAAGCATTCGATATGATTCGGCAACCGATTTCTTCAAATTGAAACAGAAAAGCAAAGCTTCCCGCATATGCTTTTTTTTAGCAAAAAACTAGACATGATTACGAAAGAAAAAATGTATGTTGTATGAAATTGCTGATGATGTGTACTGGTTAATGTTGACAGATGTCAAACACATAAAAAAAGTGTATTGTGTGCCCAGGGTAGCTTTGTACGCTCATTAATACCACCTATGAGCAAATAGCGAATTTAAGCTTATACACCTGATACGACAGGCATATTCTGGCTTCTTTGAAAAACAATATTCTGCTATCTAGTCCTTTGAATGGATTCAAAGAGAGTCGGTATCGCATTTTTTTTAACTTTTTATTTCCATTGGTCGGCACGACCATCTTTTCCCACATGTGTGAACTGAAGTGTTTCTGAAAGTAATAAATAATTATTACAAGTTCTATAATTCGTATCCGTGAGTTTCTACTGAATACAGTATTTCTATTCAAAAAGAATTCCAAATGAAATAAAGTTTGATAAATTTAAGACTGAACTGATGAAATTTGTTTGTGGATTACATGTTCTCTTTAATTATAAATCACATTTTAAAAATCAAGTCTGTAATTTTATGTTAATCTTAATAATGTTCCATATTTCTAATGTTTATATTTTTCATAGTAGTTTCAACATTTGTATTTTAAATTATATTCTTTGCTTTCGAACTTTTATCAGTCAAACTCTTGTTAATTTATTTATTGAACCTTCATCAAATCATACATTCAAAATAAATACAATAAACATTCTTAATTTGTTCGCGTTTATAGTATATATGATGCTCTTGTACTAATTTTTCTTTTTAGACATTACTATGAAATTACATTACTTTAGAACTTTCTTTGTTATCTAGGTATATATATATATATATATATATATATATATATATATATAAAATGTTTTATAAAATATAACACAATAAAACATACCTCACATAACACTGAATCTTTTGTCGGATTCCAATTTGGTTTGTCCAGTGCTCGAATTGTCGCAATTCATTGGATTCTTCTGTCTGAATTTTTAGAGAACACCAATGTGTTCTTGATTCTTTGTGTTGATTTCATACCACAAGCAACACACCATCTCATGGTGACAGTCAATAATATTGTTGTCAATTATGAAAAGTATAAACCAGAAGTAAATTGCACAATATTTGCAAACAATACAAAATTTACATTTTAACTAAAAATTAATTTCTAAATGAAAATCTTAAGATTTTATTTTTAAAATTTTGAAATAAAATTTGTTAATTTGTTAATAATTTAATTATTAATAGATTTTTAAACTACAATACATAATATGCCTCCATTTAAATTTACCATATATATTCTCTTTAAAATAAAAATAAAATTTACAGATTATATAATTACTTTCTTATTAATACTAATACTTATTAATATAAAAAACGGTTAATTATTAAAAATATATTTAATGAATTACTATTTAGAAGAACAAAGATAATACAAAACAATATTTTCCTGCAATTTTTTCCTGGAAGGCACTTTCCTTATCCATGCTTTGTATAACAACAAATACTGTTTATAATTTCACATTTTTCATATATTTCTTAGTTGATAGTTGATAGTTCAATTTCGCGTTCGCGTTTTTTTATATTATTATACCATGAAACATGAATTGCTCACATCAATTCACAGATGCACTACCATATCGAAAGTATCCACAAATGGTGGCGTTTAAAGGGATTCAAAATCTGATCAATCACGAGATCGGTCCCCTCATGTCGTGACTCTTATTATAGGAATTCTAATAATGTATATCACTAGCGTTCCATTACATTCATATTTTATACATATTTTAAGGGTCGATAGGAGAGACCTGGGGAGATCTCTAGTTGAAAATGAATATTTTTATACCGAAATTACGGCTAAAAATACTGGATGGATTTAATTGCGATTCGTAATCAAGAAAGGCTCCTAAAAGCTCCAGAGTGATTTTTTTGTAAAAAGAGAAAAATAAAAATTTGTTCTGATATCTCATTCGATGTGTACTATAGTGCAGTCGAGATGTACATGATCTTATTAATAAAAATTTTCAAGAATCAATTTGCAAAATGGCTCCGTACAAGTCTTCCTAGTAATATAAAAAAAAATCTCAACAGGTTTCATAAAGAAATAATATTTCTTCGAGAAGAAAAATGAGCATAATCTAGGTCAGCAGAACTGTACGATACTGTTCTGCTATAGCTGATCATAGAGAAATTCTTCACATTGAGTTGAACAAGAAAGGTTGACAAAGAAAATAGATTTCCTTGTCTTTCTTTATGGCATTGACAATTTTCGCCTTCGGCGTGTCGAGAGTGACTGAGAGCGAACTAGACAACATGAGGCAATCTCTTGAAAAAAATCTTTTTTCGATTTATCGCGTTTAGTAGAAACGACTGAAGGCTGAAAATACTTTCTTAGCGATTTTGGCCGCTTGGCATATATCAATATAAAGAGCAGAAATAACATATATGTTTCGATACATTTTAGTAATTATATATCCCTTTCATTAACGTATAATAGCAAAATGATTTCAAAACGCAATAGTTTAAGAGATATTAATTATTTATGATTTTTTATGGTTATATACTGCGTTTATAAACACAGTCTGTAAGAATTCCATGTGGTCGTGTGTGTAAGATGCGAGATCAATATAATGGAGATCTCACGTTCTAATATTATAATTACGTTTTTTTTCTTTTTTCTATTTTTTCTGAAATAAAGTTATTAATAAACATATTAGGGTGAACATATTTTTATATAATTATTGAATTTATACGTGTACTTTTAAAAGTTTTAAACCAACAATCAAAATATAGTTAAACATTAAAAAGAATATAGATAAAATTACTAAAATCATATCAGAGATTGGACTCAATATAAATAAATTAATTTATTAAATCTTCATTGTATCAGTGAGTAATAAAAAATTCAAATCGGATCTACATTTTGTTGAAAAGCAAGAAAAATTGGAATCATGAGTTAAAGTATTTATAACGTTATATGTAAGTATTTATTACGTTATATGAAGTTAGATAATAAAATCAACAACTTTATTTCATCTTTTTCCCGGCATGCTATTCTTGTTTTACATCTAATAAATGGAAATGGAACAACAGAAATAGCGATAATGTCTTCCCGAATACATTTGTCAATTTCAATTTCTTAAAAGTTGTTTTGTTGTTGTGAAAATAATTTCAGTATTAAGAGAGTTTTTATCTTAACAATAAGGCTTTTTATCTCAACAAATAAATAAAAGCACGTGAGATAAAAAGCTAATATTTTATAATGAAAGCATAGTATAAACTAAATTAAACATTGAATTAATTAATCAACATTTGGGTGCGTAATGTGAAGGAAGTTATTGTTAAATTAGTAAATTATTAAAATAGGTTTTAATTAAAAATATTTTTTGTATTAAAGAGTTTATGCATTAAAGAGTTTATTTAATCTTAAAATTGTATTACTTTATATATGTATATAATATAAAGATTATGCGTTTCGCAGGTTTCCTCTGTGTCCAGATCTATTCTTGGAATGCCAACGTTTCATGAACCTTGCAGTCTGCTTCATCAGGGCGAAGAGCAGCCTAATACTGAGCTGTTCCTCCGGACCATTCCTTTTACATATTTACTACTTGTAGGAGTGGTGGGGAGAAAGAAGAAAATTATGGGTGGAAGGGAGAGAAGGAGGGGAGATTAATCAGTCTTCAATAACCGGGAGAATAGTTTTCCATATTTTATGTTGTAGCTATTATTTCTATTTAGATTGTTAGAGTGTTTTTTGTATCTCTATAGCTTCTCTATATTTTCTTGGAAAATATGGAAAATATATAATAATAATTGTAGTTAGTTATTGTGGTCGTTTTGTCAAACAGTATTTGATATCCTGTTTTGATGTTGTGTTCTAATAATGCTGATTGCATGACTTTTAGCCTGATCGCGTTAGTTTTCTTTAATGCTTTTATCCGTAAGTTGACTATTCTCCCGACTTCTCCAATGTATACTGCAAGAATAAGACATTTTGTATACTCCTATGGAGCTGAGTGGAAGTCTTTGATCTTTAGGATTTTTTAAGATTTGTCCTATTTTTTTGGGTGGTTTAAAGATAATTCGAATATTGTGTTTATTTAATATCCTGCCAATCCGATCTGTTGTTCCTTTGATACATGGGAGAATGGATAGGATCTTTTCGTCTGATTGTATGTCAGAGACCGTTGCCTTGTTTGCATGTTTATTGATTGTTTTGATTATCTTTTTTGTCGTGTCCGTTTTTTTGTAAGGTTAATTTTAAGTGATTGAGTTCTGTCTGTAGATGTTCTTTGTCAGAGATAATGAAAACTCTATGTACAAGTGAGTTGATTGCAGACTGTTTTGTGCTGGGTGATGGTGCGACTCGGCATGTAAATATCTAACTGTGTGTGTTGGTTTTCTGTACACTTGGTGTACAGAAAGGTACCGTCTTTCTTAGAGACAAGAACATTTAGGAAAGGGAGTTTTCCATTTTCCTCTATAGTGAAATGGATATTTGGATGTTGATTATTGAAGAAAATAAGGAATTTACGGAGTTTAGCTCTGCCATGTCTCCATATCACGAATGTGTCATCTACATAACGGAACCAAACTTCTAGTTTTTTAAATGTTTTTCTGAGGGTCTCTTTCTCAAAATGCTCATGAAGATGTTGATAATTACAGAAGAAATAGGAAAGCCCATTGCCTCCTGAAGTTTGTTCATAAAATTAGTTATTATAAGAGAAATAAGTGATAATTAAGCAGTGCTTTATTAGCGGGATGAGGTCGGAGGGGACTTCATGTGAAACTTTTATTATGTTTAATGTGTCTTTTATTGGGACTTGTGTGAAATGGGATTCTATGTCGAAACTTATAAGCAGGTTTGTGGGAAGTCATCGGATTTTTTGGATCTTTTGTATGAAGTCCGTTGAGTTATGTATGATTCGGATTTTCCGATGAGAGGTAGTATTTGTGCTAGAAAGCGGGATAAGTTGTATATCGAAGAGTGTATGGTATTGACAATCGGTCTGAGGAGGAGGATGTTTGGTTTGTGTACTTTTGATAGTCCGTATAGTCTGATGCCAGAAGATTTGTAGGTTTTAATGTTGATTTGGTTTTACTAGGAATATTGTCTTTTTTAACCAGAATCTTGATGTTCTGTGCAATTATATTAATCTTTATCAAGCTTTTTGTATGCTTTGTCCAAGAGAAAGTTCTTCATCTTTTTCTTATAGTCTGATGTATTCATGACTTCTGTCGTGTTGCCTTTATCAGCAGGAAGTACGATGATGTCCCTGTTCAGGTTTCTTGGAGGGCCAATCGCTCTTGTCTAGTGATGTTTGGTAGAGGGGGGTTGGTTTTGGAAAGGATATTGATCCAGTTTAATATTATCTGCTTGTTCTGATAGAAGTCAGTAGATGGTTTACTCTATTTGGCTGATAATCTCTTCCTTTGGAATCTTTCTAGGTGCCACTGCGAAGTAAGGTATATATATACCATTCTCCCGGTTATTGAAGACTGACTAATTTCCCCCCCTCCCCCCCCGTTTTTCTCTTTTTTCCCCCCAGCACTCCAACAAGTAGCGTAATATAAAAAGAACAGAGGAACAGCCCAATATTAGGCTACTCCTCGCTCTGATGAAGTGGACTGCATGGTTCACGAAACGTTGGCATTCCAAGAATGGATTTGGACACGGAGGAAACCCGTGAAACGCATAATTTTTGTATAGAAAACACCCGTGAAAGTCTCAAGAATATTATTAAAATTTATTTATAAATTTGTTGAATTAATTGAAGACGCTTAATCACAATTGCATCAACTGATTGCATTTCTCAAAGTAATGAGGATTGATCACCTCTTATGGACACATAAAAAAGGAAATTATGCGAGTATCATAGCTGAATTTTATACTTACATTTCCATGGAATTATCTGTACATACTGTACATACATAAGAATGACTAAAAAGCCGAAATATGTATACTACAAATCAATAATTAAATTAGGATGTATACAATTCAATAATATTGAAATTGATTGCGCACCTATTACAGCACTAATTCCCTATTTGCCGAATTTACCAGTATAAGCTTAAATCCGTTGTTTGCTCATAGGTGGCATTAGAGAGCGTACAAAGCTACCCTGGGCACACAACACACTTTTTTTATGCATTTGACATCTGTCAACATTAACCAGTACACATCATCAGCAATTTCATACAATAACATACATTTTTTCTTTCGTAATCATGTCTAGTTTTTTGCTAAAAAAAAAAGCATATGCGGGAAGCTTTGCTTTTCTGTTTCAATTTGAAGAAATCAGCTGCCGCATCGAATGCTTGTGGAGATCCATGGCGACAATGTTTTATCGGAAACAACGTGCAGAGATTGGTTTCGCCGATTCAATGACGACAATTTTGACAAGTGAGTGACAAGAAGCGCGAAAATCGGAAGGTTGAAAACTGTCAATTGCAGACTCTTTTGAATGAGGATGTACCCAATCGCAAAAAATGCTTGCCGAGCAATTGGGTGTTTCTCAAGCAGCCATTTCCATGCGGCTACATGCCATGGGGAAGATTCAAAAGATCGGAAAATGGGGTGCCGCATAAACTGAACGATAGGCAGATGGAGCGATGCCAAAACACATGCCAAATTCTGCTTGCCAGACAAAAAAGAAAGTTCCTGCATCGGATTGTGACAGGCAATGAAAAGTGGATCTATTTTCAGAATCCTAAACGCAAGAAATCTTGGGTTGATCCTGCCCAACTATCAACAACTTCCTCAAGACCAAATCGCTTCGGACGGAAGATGATGCTATGCGTTTGGTGGGATCAGGAGGGTGTCATCTACTACGAGCTGTTAAAACCTGGTGAAACTGTTAATGTTCACCGCTACCACCAACAACTGATCAAATTGCACCGTGCTCTGCGTGAAAAAAGGCCACATTATCGGAAAAGACATGACAAGCTGATTTTCCTCCACGACAACGCACCATCGCATACATCAACAATGGTCCAAAACTACTTGGAGACACTCAACTGGGAAGTGCTACCCCATCCCGCTTACTCACCAGACCTGGCATCTTCGGACTATCATCTGTTTTCGTCGATGGGCCACACGCTCGTTGAACGGCTCTTCGATTCTTACGAAAACGTCCGAAAATGACTTGATGAGTGGTTTGCCTCGAAAGATGAGGAATTCTTTTGGCGTGGTATACACAAATTGCCCGAAAGATGGGAAAAATGTATAGTTAGCGAGGGCAAGTACTTTGAATAAATTTATTGCTTCCTAGGAAAAAAAAAGTGTTTTTCTGACTAAAAAACAGCGGATTTAAACTTATACACCTTATAGTTCCATTATTTAAATTCGAATACATGTGCTTCTGTAAACCCTCAATTTACCGCTAAATAATAGTTTCGTTGTTTATTACAGTAATAATATACTTAGGTGTTATACAGGTTAAATTATAGTAAGCTAGAATATTAAAGTTAAACTATGTGTATAAAGTATTTGTTAAATATATAATATATACGTATATACTAAGAATAATTATAACTGCGGTAAATTTCGAATTGTTGTCGCAACTGCAATAATAAAAGTGGAATTCATTTCCATAAAGTTTGAGAGATTTTAAATTTTGATTTTCGAAACGGGCTTCTTTAAGTCAGTGCTTGCGATTAGTATGTTACGTTAATTATTAGGTGTACAACTTTGCTTCCGCCGTTTTTTTTCCGAAATTCGAGGCTTTATTGTAAAAAACTGATTATACATTTATGATTCAAAGTAATGTCCTTCGCTGGCCACTACTTTCTCCCATCTTTCGAGTAGCGTACGAATCCCGCATCGAAAAAACTGGTCATCTTTTGAGGCTATCCACGAATCGATCCAATTTTTTACTTCTTCATAAGACCGGAAGTGCTGGTCAGCCAGGCCGTGTGCCATTGATCGAAACAAGTGATAGTCAGAGGGAGCAACGTCTGGAGAATATGGCGAGTGGAATAGGACTTCCTATTTCAACGTTTCCAAATATGTCTTGACCACTTTCGCAACATGGGGTCGAGCATTGTCATGCTGCAAAATCATTTTATCGTGTCTCTCGTTGTATTGCGGCCGTTTGTCTTTCAATGCTCGGCTCAAACGCATCAATTGCGTTCGATACCGATCACCTGTGATTGTTTCAGTCGGTTTTAACAGTTCATAATACACTACGCCGAGCTGGTCCCACCAAATACAGAACATGACTTTGGACGTCAAAATCACCGTTCTTGAAGCGTTGAAACCACTCACGACACGTTCTTTCACTAATAGCGGCCTCACCATAAGTATTTGAGAGCATTCGATGAGCCTCAGCCGCAGATTTCTTCATATTGAAGCAAAAAATTAAAACCTCTCGCAAATGACGAGAATTTGAATCGTAAACTGACATTTTCAATCGAGAATAACTTTATGATGCAGACACAAATCGAGTAATGTTTCTATGGGGTTATGTTGACAGATGCCCAAGTTTATTGTATGACGTCTATGATCTATTTATTTCGACCACCACTTACCGCTAAAGCCATCTATAGGAAAACGGCGGAAGCAAAGTTGTACACCTAATATTTCTCCGGGATAATTATCTCCTCTTTGATAAGAGCGCGACTCCTTTGTTTTCTCTATGTTAGGTCGCTAAGAGAAAAGAAAAATTCGATGAGTGAATATATTTCGATTATTTATTATGCGATCTCTCTAAAATATAGAAATATAGAAATGAATTCTTTTATGCATAAGATAAATATCCCAATTAGTAACAATCGTAATTGTTTCGCTTAAATAAATCAATTAATATAAATCATTGTATGTGTGTGTGTGTGCGTGCGTGCGTGCGTGCATGCAGTGTGTGTGTGTGTGGTGTGTGTGTGTGTGTGTGTGTGTGTGTGTGTGTATATGTGTGTGAGGCAGTCAGAGAGAAGGAAGTGCTTCACAGATGTTGGGAAGGGGGAAATAAGGTCTGTAAAAACTTTTTTATTTAAGGGATTGGCGCTTATAAAAACAATAAAGTCTGTCTGTTTATGTTTTAAAAAGAAGAGTTTTTTAGTGTATTCAATCTAAAATTTTATTTATTTTTTACAAACATATGAACTAGTATTTTTTTATGTAACCGCCGTCAAACAATGCAATTGATTGAAACATTAAGTGAAACAATACAATGATACATGTATTAAGAATGCATTCTGACCATATACTATCGAATCTTTTTTCTTCTAAGGAATCGGCGCTGATACAACAATAAAGTATGTTTGTTTCTATATATATATATATACAATATTTTTTTAATATTTTGGCTTATCTTTATGACCACGATAAAATCACCCTTCAGAAACATGTTAGAACTTGCAGCGTACCAAATAAGACAACTCTCATGTTATATAAACTCTCATGTTATATAAAACGAAAAAAGATACAATGGCTCAGTAATCAAGTTTAAAGTTTCTTTGGGAGTACTGTATTAGAGTTCTTAATTTTCCCCAAAGATTTTAGTGGAAAAAGAAGATATTGTAATAATATGGATCAAACGGACCGTGGTCTCATAGCGCAAGTCGCTCAGTTGAATACGCGAGAAGAGTTTCTTGCGTGGGAACAGCGTTGAGATAATTTCAGCAAATCGCTGGAAGCACAAAGTGTTAAACGCCCACAATTATTGATCAGTATTAAATAATCGTTGATCGCTTGTATCGTGCGGCTTTGAAGGATTCTATGCGTGGACGTTTTGTGCAAGTGGGTACAGCGCGGAACTCCGATGACGAAAACAACATTCGAGAGCCGTATACTGACCGGTGATAAACTCTAGACATATTGAACCTCGCCAATTCCTCGAAGATGCGAGAGAAATGGTGCTGGAACATGTGCGAGACGTTATACAGAAATAGTATTAAGATAAACACCGCGTTTAATGGCAAATTCATATCAAGATAAACGCGGGAATAAAAATGTTAATACGAAAATTTATGAACTTTTCCGTTTGTCTAATTTAGAAGAATGTTATGAGTTACGCGTCATAGAGCCTATCCTGACATCGTTGGAGGAATTTCAGGAGCGCGATAGCAGGTAGACGCTGTTGCGTATTCTGAATTTGATCGTGAATATGAACAAGTTCAATCCGTTGCACGCGGGATGCATGCACATCGAACTCTCACGAGAATTTAAAATAAAGAGAGCAATAATCAACGTGCAATCTTTAGGCGACACATGTTTCGCATGATCGGTGGTAGCCGCTCTACACCCAGCTAAAAAGCATACGGAGTGAGAGTCATCATATCCGCATTATTCTATAGTGCTAAATCTCACAGATATCCAGTTTCCAATGACGTTGAGTCAAATTAAAAGATTTGAAAGTCTCAACGACATTTCTACTAATGTTTACATCGAGAAGCAAAAAAAATTCTTTATGCTTACCGACCGAAAGAGGGGCAAATATGTCAATTTCTTGTACGTACAGGATCCATGCAACGATAATACAGGGCACTTTGTATGGATCAAGGATTTGTCCTGCCTTGTGAGATTGCATTACAGCAACAAAAAATAGAGTATATTTCTATTGTGATAGATTCTGTGATAGTTCATATACATTTAAAAAAGAAAAAAATAAATATTTCCAGCAACATTTTTTAAAAATAGTAATAAAAATTTCTGTTATTTTCCACATGGCTGCACTATTTTCATACAAGCATGAAGTTGGAGATCCACGTAATAAACTGAAAAATTTAACAACTGCGCATTCGGTTGTCTAATGAGGACAACAAGTAGCTTGAGCTTTAGCAACTACTGCAGGAAGCGTCCCGTTCACAATCATAAATGCCGATGCACCCTAGAGAAGATGAACATGGAAACATCCAGTTATGTGTATCAACAATATCGGATATTTAGCTTAGCATATTATTGTATGTCCATTGTTCGTACGACAACTCGTATATGTATCGGTTTCGTCGCGGTAACGATTACGTCGTATGGTTCGCCGAGGAACTTAAAAATTTAGCGCCTAGTCTAGAGTCTATACTTTCGGCCAATATACCCATGGCAGATTTCACGCGAGATGATTGGCAAAAATTTAACAGCGCCACGCACTGTTATGTATGCAAAAAACCGTTTGCATCGGATGACATGCGAGTACGCGATCAGTGCCATAACCGGGCGATACAGAAGCCCCGTGCATTCAAATTATACGAGTACCTTGAATTATAAAGATTCATATTCCCATAGTTTTTCATAATTTATCGGGATGCGATGCACATTTTATTATCAAGGATATAGTTATCACATATAAAGAACGTATATACGTATAAAGAACGTATTCCCATAATTAAAGAAAAATACATTTTATTTATAAAATATGTCGATAGCACCAAAAATGATCAAAAGCAAACTTGTATAAAAATACATTTTATAGATTCATTTAAATTTCTCAGTACCAGAAAAATTAGCGTCATATCTCGATAAAGATAAATTGAAAATTACGCGGTCAGAATTTTTTAATCTCAGCGCGGAGGATTTCGATCTTTTCACACGTAAAAGTATTAGGTGTACAACTTTGCTTCCGCCGTTTTCCTATAGATGGCTTTAGCGGTAAGTGATGGTCGAAATAAATAGATCATAGACGTCATACAATAAATTTGGGCATCTGTCAACATAACCCCATAGAAACATTAGTCGATTTGTATCTGCATCATAAAGTTATTCTCGATTGAAAATCAGTCAGTCAGTTTACGAGCCAAATTCTCGTCATTTGCGGGAGGTTTTAATTTTTTGCTTCAATATGAAGAAATCTGCGGCTGAAGCTCATCGAATGCTGTCAAATACTTATGATGAGACCGCTATTAGTGAAAAAATGTGTCGTGAGTGGTTTCAACACTTCAAGAACGGTGATTTTGACGTCCAAGGTCATATTCTGTATTTGGAGGGACCAGCTCGGCGTAGTGTATTATGAACTGTTAAAACCGATTGAAACAATCAGGCGATCGGTATCGAACGCAATTGATGCGTTTGAATCGAGCATTGAAAGATAAACGGCCGCAATACAACGAGAGACACGATAAAGTGATTTTGCAGTATAACAATGCTCGACCCCATGTTGCGAAAGTGGTCAAGACATATTTGGAAACGTTGAAATGGGAAGTCCTACCCCACCCGCCGTATTTTCCAGACGTTGCTCTCTCTGACTATCACTTGTTTCGATCAATGGCACACGGCCTGGCTGACCAGCACTTCCGGTCTTATGAAGAAGTAAAAAAGTGGATCGATTCGTGGATAGCCTCAAAAGATGACCAGTTTTTTCGACGTGGAATTCGTACGCTACCCGAAAGATGGGAGAAAGTAGTGGCCAGCGACGGACAATAGTTTGAATCATAAATGTATAACCAGTTTTTTACAATAAAGCCTCGAATTTCGGAAAAAAAACGGCGGAAGCAAAGTTGTACAGCTAATAATTCACCTCTTTCTCTGCTTCGAATTACTTAAGTGATAAAACGCTTCAAGTAATTCATCTCTTTATCTACTCCGAATTACTTGAGTGATAAAATGATTCACCTCTTTCTTTACTCAGGATTATTTAAACGGTAAATGCTTCAAGTGATTCACCTCTTTCTCTATTTCGAATTACTTAAGAGGTAAAATGCTTCAAGTAATTCTTCTTTTTCGTGTTCACAGTTACCTAAGCAATAAAATCGCTTAAGTAATCCACGGTTACTCTTCCTAGAACCAAGCCATAACTCCTGGAAAATCTATCTCTTCCTCCCCTTCTCTTCGGAATTATCTTTTCTTTCTACGTTCTTCTAATTATTTGTCATGGACACTAACGAGAGAAAAATTTAATAGATGGTCTGGCGGAACAGACATAGAGCAGGACGCAAACGGGCCAAGCTCGAGAAATTCAGAAAAGCTAATGTCTCAATTATAATATATATTTTTATATAAAAAATACACGAATCAAAATTTTCAAATGACATTGTTTTTGTATATCCATGAATTGTGCGATACATCGAATCCCATTTGACATACACCTTATCTCCTTTCCAATGCAGTACTTTCTCTACACGTCTAGATGAATAGCGCGATGCAATTCGTGCTCACGTAAAACGCTCCAGTGGATTTTCCGCGATAGTTCTCGAATAGATAGGTTACAAGATTGGTACGCTGCACCTTAACGTAAACACCTCGATGGTCCAATTTGGCGTGTAATCTTTTTCAAAAACGTCTTGTACTTGCTCACACGTACCGAATCGCCCACTTTGAATTTTGCCGGATCAATGATTTTTATCGCGCTATACATAGTGTCCAAGAGTCTTTCGACACTCGCGGGATTTACGTCAGCGTGTCACATAGGCCGATAGTTTGATGCTTGCGCGCGTTGTAATCTGATACGAAACGCGGCAGCTCGTCGATCCACTTGTAATTGCTGTCGAGTGTAAACATCTTCCACATGTCGTTTTTGAGCGTGCGATTGAACCGCTTGACTACTGACGCTTTCAACATCGAATAGTGATTAACATTTTTTCAAGATTTTCTGCACATCGGCGTTGTAAAACACCTTTCCTGTAAATTTTTAGAACATTTTTCACTCGAATTAGTTCAACGATAGCATTAGCCGTCTCGCTTCCATCCTTGCTCTTGTGGTACGGCCTACATGTTGCTCAACCTATCGATGATGGTGAGTATGTAGTGATGACCTCTATTGAAGCTCGAGTACAGCATCTCGACAATATCAGTCTGCCACAGATCGTCGTATCCTCAAACTATGACGCGTCTTCGTAGAAAATTTCTTCTCATCGTGCAATTCCTCGACGAGTCGACTTCTCTCTAAAGCTAATTTTTCTCTTTTCGCTGGATCTCTTTTTCATGATTCAACGCGTAATACACAGGGCAAAAGTATTTTTTCTCGCTGACGACATCACTCGACTGACTCGTTTCGTCTATACGCGATTTTAATTTATAATAAGATCGGTTTCGCGAAGTTCTTGATTGACAGCATCTCGTTGTCGTGAACATCTTGTTGCCCATTCGGTGCGAAGCGTCGAGTCGAATCGTAAATGATCTATCAGCTCGTTGGGATCATCCCAATGCACGTAATCGATCTCGTTGTCGTTCAATATCATTGCGTGAGGTAATACCTCACCCTTTCCAGATTTCTTCTTCTGTTTCTTGGGTGTAATCGACATCAACGGCGCGATTACGTATTTGTACTTATATCCTCTGTTGCTCAATAATCGACCTTGCGATTAATGTTTGTGTTTGTGCGCGTTCGTCGCTAGCAGCATGTACATATCGTTTTCCGTGTAGAGAGCATCGTCAGGAATTCTCTTAAAAATTAATACGTAAAGATCAGATGTACCGGCATATCGTATGCCATCGATAATTATGTTGTCAGTATCATCCACGTCGAAATGTTTATTGCCAAAAATCAATCCATCCTTGTGTAAATAAACGCCGCATACATAATTTATACCACTCTTCTGTTTATCTCGCGCTTCCTTCAGAACAGTTTCGATATAATTTTGACCCAGCGGATCTAAGCCAGCTTGCAACGCCTCTCGACCTTCTGACGTTTGCAACCGATTTTGAACCTTCGTTGCTAGCGAGTCATCCGTCGTTTCGAAAATATTCTCTAACGATTTTATTGTTGATATGATCGTCGTACGCGGAGTGGAGATTATCGGCTGTACACGATCGTGTGATCATGGATTCCGCGGAATCGCGGAATGCTCGAACATCTCGCTCGCTTTCTCTCCCTCTTCCTTTCCCTCTTCTTCTTCCTTTTCCTCTTTTCTCTCATGCTTGGAAACAGACGCTGTCATTGTCGTGCGATTCTCTTTATCGTGCGTACGCCGAGGTCAACGATCGCAGCGGTTTGATAATAAGCTTAAAATGTCTATCCAATGCCACATCCTCGATTCTATCGGTCTTCAGTGATGTTTCTTGCGGATCGACTTGCTCGTCTTCTCGATTTCCTTCACAATTTTTTCACGCTCGCGCACATCAGCCATGTTCGTCTCTGAAGTACCATATCGACAATGACTAGTCACGTTACAGTATCGCAAATTCGTTAAATCTCTTTCTGTATCTCCTGTCTTTAAGCGCACTGTCTTTGTCTGTCACTAAAAATCCATATTTTTTTGCCAACAGTCGTGACACAACAAACAAAATTCATCGTACGATATTCATGTGATCGGTATTCACGTCGGTATTCACGTGATCATTGTAAATGTGTTTCAAGTTGGTACAATCCTGTTTGAACAGAATCAACAGGTTCGTGTCGTCACGTATCAGATGTTTAGATATCTTCGCGTACGTCTGACAGAGATAGAAGCAGTCAACATTCGCATGGCAGTCCATCGAAAAGTATTCTCTCATCGCATTCTGCTTGTCGCATGCCACGTCATCAAAGATAAAAAAAGAATTTGGGCGCGCGGTGACTGTTGTTGGAAAACGTAAAATAGCCGATTTCGTCGATAGACGTAAATAAATTTTCGAGATATCGATACTCTGGTTGTTGCATCGATTTCAAGTAAATGTACACGTTCTCGAAACGCCATTTTAACTCTTGAGCAAGCTTATGAGAACGTTGATTTTATTGCAATTCGACGGGCCGCAAATGATCGCGCGTATAGTACTCGCGCGTATAGTACGGCAGCATTTCGCCGTGCTTGCGCTGCCTCCCATCATTCACGATTTCGCGTCACAGTTTGTGACATGTATCGTCAGCGGTTGCAGCACAAATTTCACACTAAAGGCACGCATTCTCGAACGATTATTTAAAGGAGCGTGAATCTGCGAATCGCGCAGTAGCAAAATGTATCTCGCGCTATATCCTTCTGATATTCGAGCGCCGAACAGCTGCAATATATCGAAGGTCGTACTCTTACGCGTGTACAGCGAACACGTCTGGGACAAGCTTCCAGAACACTGAAGGCAGATTTGGAGATTCGAACTTATCATCGTTGCGACGAGCACTACAATCAGTCGTGGCAGCGGACGTATATTGATGGTCCCGCACCGAAGATAAAGGACTGTAGCGAATGTCGGTGAACGTGGCGATTTGCTGAATCGAGCGATAAACGCTTTCAAGTTATCCTTTCAAGTTATATATTCCGGGCTATCAATTTTGCGACCCGGGCACTCGGCTTACGAAACGACTAGCCAGAGGGGACGAGGGCATAAATCCGCTGGACGCGTGCCGAAACATTGCGTGTAGTTACAAAGAAAAAAAAATGTCAAAAAAACGATAAAAATGCCGTTTGGCGCAACTACCAATGTACAATTGAACGAGCTCGCGAGATGTATGCGCGTACTATACTTTAGAGGTTTTTCATGCGTAGCACGTTATTAACGAGCGGCGAAATGAAAGCGGTATCATGAATCTGGACGATGCGACGGGGCTTGATACTCGCTGAGTAGCATACGCGAAGAGGAACAATCGCGTCGTGTACTTTGACAATTTCGATAATCTTCAATCGCCCAAAGAACTAGTGTGATATTTCGGGAACGATGCTATGAGTACAATTGCATGTCTTATCAGACGTACGAGCTTTTGCGGAGATGTGTCTGCGGTTTCTTCAAACGGTAGACGCGCGTGAATTTAAAAAGCTCGACGAGGTGAAATCTTCATATTAGTCGAACGTTTTTTCCGTCATATGATTGACATTTATGCTGAGCGAGAAGAGCACCATCCTCGTGGCGAACTACTTTCTCACCATAAATTTGAGTGGAGCGGAGATTACGAACTCAGTCTGGTGGTTTTTGAGACTTATCATATAATACCGAACATAAAATTTTCGAATCGAACAACAAATTTTATTTCATCAAAGATGACGCGGAAATTACAATTCCCGAGGATTCGTAGCGAGACATAAATGAATTTTTGAAACGCGCGATTTTACGAAAACATTTACATTGCGACGCGCTTAAAACCGTTGACGTGCATGGCGACAATAATAACAATAACAACATTGACACCAATAACGGTAATGGTGAGGGTGAAGAATACCCGATCATGCTCCGTGCTAACTACAACACGATGAGATGTGCAGAATAAACTTTGGCAAGCCCAAAAACATTGAATCGCTACTGGGATTCTCGTCGAAGCGTATACTGCGGCCGCAGGTGGCGAAGGTGGCGAATTAGACGTATCGATCAACATAATGAATGTAAACGTTCTCCGCGTAGAGTGTAACGTGACCGCGGGTGTGTACAGCAACGGCAAAAGCGCGCACGCGATACATGAATTTTCGCCAAGCGTGCCGCCAGGATATAAGATATCAGAGAAGCCGGCGTAGATCATTTGCCGATCATCGGAGCATTACGAATCTAACGATACGCATCGTTGACCAGAACGGATTTTCTAGGAAAAGAGATCACCGTTAAAGAGATTGCACGACGGCGACAATGATAACGTAAGCGTGTAAACGTGCTCGTGTTGAACGGAATGGAACATACGCAGAGAGATACCGCATTCTTTACAAGGCCAGTGACGTCACAGCTCGATAACACCCGCTCATTTATCAGGCAGAAGAAGAAGAAGCTCAGCGCGTCAAACATTACATTTTTAAAATCTTTGGGATTCGCGGTGCGCAACATTTGAGATGACTGATATCTTAAACATTAAAGACGAGCCGATCTTCGACGACGTCAAGATTGACGACGATCAAGATTGAGATTCACAGCCCGTTTGCTAACACAACGTTTGGGTACAGCGATGAAATAAGAACACATACAGCAACAGGATCTATATACACTGCCATATGAAAGCTTTCTGTACGTCGAAAGAAAATTGACGGAGAATAAAGTGATCCAGGGTGCTCACGTGGTATTAAGAAATAATTGCGTTCATATTCGATGAAATTCGATATAAACTTAATGGTGTGGAGATTGAACAGAAACATAGGCATAATTAGCACGTTCAAAAACAATGTCATCCGACAGAAGCGTGATTCTGCGGAATGCCGGCGCAGACTACTGACGGCCAGTGAGAGTTTCGTAAACCTTACAGTTCACTTCATCAGGATGGAACAGCTTGATATTGTAGGTAAGTGCAAGATTCACGAAACATTGGTATTCCAAGAATGGATCTGAACACGGAAAAAACCCGCGAAACGCATAATCTTTATATCTTTATATAGACAGCATCCATTGAAGTCTGAAAAATATTATTAAAAGTACGTTAACGTATTTATTACATATTTCTTTTTCTCTTTCTTTGTAATGTACTCGTATGTATGAATGTATATGTATGAACGTATATATATATATATATATATATATATATATATATATATGTATGTATGTATGTATGTATGTATGTATGTATGTATGTATGTATGTATGTATGTATATATGTATATATGTATGTATGTATGTATGTATGGTATGTACATATGTATCTGAAAACATCAATGCTTCTGTTAAACGTGTCGCGACATATCCGAGCTGATAGTACATATATGCAATGTATATAGGTATATAGGTATACAGGTAGTGTATAAGACTTTTTTCATTCAATCGTAAGTTTCAATTACGAGCGTTAAGACACGGACCGAATAAAAGAATATATTCACCAAAAATCGATCGAGCGAAAACGAATACAAGGGGAATTTTATAATTGGACCGTTAACCGTCAGCACGCTGAATGATGCTATGTTCGTACGTCTCGATTCTTCATCCGTATAATACAAGATCGAAACGACACTATGACGTATGTTTAAGTTTGACGGATGTATCGTTCGAATGATTAGCCCGACTCATCGATATGGTTGATGTCAAATATACGATTCTCCAACATCGAAGACACAATAGCGACATCTTTAATGAACATCAGTTGATTGCAAGCTATTGACTTTTTAATATGTACAAAAAAGAAATGATGTAATAACATGTGAATAAAAAATTTTTTTGTTCATATCACTTATATGTACTTTCTTTATTTCCCATCAATCCATCCATCCATCCATTCATCCTATACCTCGATGCATCATACTCCGTTTAGATAAACAATAGTCAACACTTGTTTCTTTTGCTGTATCACAAATCAATACGTATGTACGCATATACGCATGTATGTACGTATGTATAAACATATATGTGTATGTATACATATGTACGTACACATATATATGTATGTATGTATGTACTTTCCGCGTAAGAAAAAAGGAATTACAAGTGTGAAAATAAACATGCAGTGTGAAAATAAACTTTCAGCAATTTGTTGGGCCGCAAATAATACTATATATTAGGTTACTATTATAAAGAGTATTGCAACGATATAAACGATAACTTTTCTCGTGACGGCACTTATGATCTAAATTGTTTTGTATATTAGGTGTACAACTTTGCTTCCATCGTTTTCCTATAGATGGCTTTAGCGGTAAGTGGTGGTCGAAATAAATAGATCATAGACGTCATACAATAAACTTGGGCATCTGTCAACATAACCCCATAGAAACATTACTCGATTTGTGTCTGCATCATAAAGTTATTCTCGATTGAAAATGTCAGTTTACGACTCAAATTCTCGTCATTTGCGAGAGGTTTTAATTTTTTGCTTCAATATGAAGAAATCTGCGGCTGAGATTCATCGAATGCTCTCAAATACTTATAGTGAGGCCGCTATTAGTAAAAGAACGTGTCGTGAGTGGTTTCAACGCTTCAAGAACGGTGATTTTGACGTCCAAGGTCATGTTCTGTATTTGGTGGGACCAGCTCGGCGTAGTGTATTATGAACTGTTAAAACCGACTGAAACAATCACAGGTGATCGATATCGAACGCAATTGATGCGTTTGAGCCGAGCATTGAAAGACAAACGGCCGCAATACAACGAGAGACACGATAAAGTGATTTTGCAGCATGATAATGCTCGACCCCATGTTGCGAAAGTGGTCAAGACATACTTGGAAACATTGAAATGGGAAGTCCTACTCCACCCGCCATATTCTCCAGACGTTGCTCCCTCTGACTATCACTTGTTTCGATCAATGGCATACGGCCTGGCTGACCAGCACTTCCGATCTTATGAAGAAGTAAAAAATTGGATCGATTCGTGGATAGCCTCAAAAGATAACCAGTTTTTTCGACGCGGGATTCGTATGCTACCCAAAAGATGGAAGAAAGTAGTGGCCAGCGATGGACATTACTTTGAATCATAAATGTATAACCAGTTTTTTACAATAAAGCCTCGAATTTCGGAAAAAAAATGGCGGAAGCAAAGTTGTACACCTAATACAACTGCCGCCTATAGATAAATCCTAGGCAAGCTCGCTGCAAAAGTTGATTCTCAGCATCAGTCTTTGTCCGCGCGCGAGATGTATTGTATTACAACGTGAATGATTTTTTTTCTCCCAACGTGCAAAAATATTCTACCATTAACACTAAATGATAGAATATTTTTGTACATTTCTGTGATTAAGTGAAGTGATAATGTTTTTATAGTGCAGCTATATTACCTATAATATATCTTTATCGCCCTATAAATATGGGTGATAAAGAGCAACAAAAAGTTGAGGAGACTCCTCCTCCTCAGTTCAACACAGAGTGATACAATTATTATTGATCTAACTCAATTACATGTCAATCAAATAGAATTATTCTATCGCATCATCGAGATTACCGATGAATGATCTCACTCGAGTGTATATAAACAAAATTGCGTTCAATCACCTCATTTCAATGAGGCGGTAGAGAAAGAGGAGTAGAAGAGGAAGAAGAATTTGAAGAGGAGAATCTTCGCTGGAGTCCTGGAGGATCCCTCCCCTCTGGAATATTCTGCTAGAATATTCTGCTGAGGAAATATCAGAATTATTCGAGCAAATAAATGAACTTAATTTGGGTATCTACTTCCTTAGCGCTCTGACGGCAGGAGGAGGAGGAGGAGGAGGAATAAGAATTCAGCGCAAGAGGAGGGTGAGGTCAAGGAGATGGAAAAGGTAAGAATATTTTATTATATATATTTTCTTTTTCTTTAAAACATCTTGTCCGCGTTATAGTTTGTATTGCCGCGACGCATTTTGAGGTGGACGCGGCGGCGGCAGCGGTGGCACCTGCGGCAAGGTGTGGGATGTGAGATGATGGTCCCCAATGCACAATATGGCGACATGTATCATCATATCAGTACACTGATAGCGCCGTCGCCTCCCCCCTCTCCGCGCCTACGAATACCTCCCGCGCCCCATGCCCTCTTCTAGCCTCATGGTCCAGAATTATTAGTATATCTACTTATATTTAAAATCAATTAAAAATGAAAAAATAAATTATTTATCTAATATCTTGTTGCAGGCCAGTACTGTTGTGCATACTTTATTACCTACATACTGCGTACTTTTATATCCTGTATTATATATCTTCTTATGTATAAATATGTGTAATATACAGTGTGCTTCCACAATCTACACATCAGTAAATCGGGTTGCCTATCTGTCTATGGAGCAGGAGCACGCATTAAGGATCTTCTACATAGAAGTCGTAGACGATGGAATCTTAGTCATAGAAAATCAACCAATCACAATCAAATATAAGGAGACTCTCCGATTGATCAGTTCCCTAACTTAAGACTCGACGATTTTCTATGATTTCTATATAGAGGATCCTTTACTGGTAATGCAGAATATGAGTAGATCGCAAGTCCGGCGGGGAATGAGACAAGAGAAATTGAATTTTATTTTGATATAGTAAAATTTAATAATATTATATAAAATATGTATTTAATAATATAAATGACATTTAATACATATTTACAAATATATAATTATAAATATTTGTAATTACATTAAAGTTAATATAATATTATTTATATAATTTGGTATCCGAATTACATGGAATTTAACTTGGCGCCAATTTTATTGATATCAAAACTTTTATATAAATATAATTCATAAGTCATTAGAAGTCATAAGTAAATATAAATAACAAGAGATAATACTCTTTGTGTTTTACTTTTTAATTTGATAGAATTTAATTTGATAGAATTGGTTAAGATTATAACATCTGGGTTTTAATTTTTCATTTATTATATTAATTTTTTCGAAGAGTAATAATGTTTTACAGAGAATTAAAGTTACCATTACTTAGAGAGATTGGATTAAGAAGACCTTCAATAAGAATATCTTTGAAAAAAAATTAAAACTACTATTAATTAGGTTGGATACTTATAGTATTATATACAAAAAGCTGGTTTCATCAATTCGATTAAGCCGAATCGGTGATTAATTGTCAACCAGTGGTCAATTCTACTAACAGCAAACACAAATACAATTAATCCCAGTCCCACAACCAATTAAGTAATTGGCGTTGATGATTCTTCGCCCAAATGATTCTTCACGAAAAGCACGCATGCTTAGTGCTTTTTTTATCTTTTTTTAAAAAGGTAAAGTTTATATAAATAATAAGAAAACAGTACCATTTGTGTTTTATTTTTTAATTTGATAAAACTTAACTTGATTAATTAAGATTGTATATCATAAATCCAGAATAATTTGCTCAAATTATCTTTAACAAAGAAAGAAAAAATTATCTTAAAAATCTAATTATCTTATCTGATTATCAAATAATTAATAATCAAAATTATCATTATCATTATCATTATAAATTATCATTATCATTATCATTATAAATTAACATTATCATTATCTAATAAATAATAATCTAATTATCTTATCTATCTTATTAATTATCTTAATTATCTTATCTATAAAATTATCTTTAAAGTTGTAAGTAGTAATAACAATCGTGATAGTTTAAAAAGAAATCCTAAGTCGAGGTCAATGAGTGTACAGAGTGTTCCCGCAACCTACACATCAGTAAATCGGGTTGCCTGTCTGCCCATGGACAAAGACATGCTACTAATAATGCAGAATAAAATTAGATGACAAGTCCAGCGAAGATTGAAAGATTGATTTCTCTTGAATCCGCATTTTGAAAATTGCATAGCCGCATATCGTTCTCAATCGATAATTAGGCCATAATCTAATCTAAATTGCTGCTTGCTGTGATCATATCATTGAGCGCAAATGAGAATAGCAACGGTTGTAATCTTTTTTCTAAGACTGTTCCTACTGTCCAAGTCATATTTACGCTACTTGTAAAATTAAATATTATAGAATTAATTTTTCAATTTTTCATTCTTTTTTGTAGATATCCATTTCTATGCAGAAACATGACGCTAGTATCCACGACTAGTACCGTATAGCAACTTTAAAGCTTTGAATTAATATTATGATCTACCAAGACCGTTTTATCCAAGAATATTGTGAGAAATTTAACTTGTACATTTAAAATATTCGTCGTCACTTTATGTCCTTCATGTCTTCTTCTAATTCTTAAAAATCTTTCTCTAAAATCTCTATTATAACATAGAAAATTTCTATCGTATACATAAATATATATCCAATACAATAGAAGTCATAGCGGTTGTAGAGTCTTGAGTTGTAGAAAATAAGACTCTACGACTTCTATATTGTAATCTCGCATTATAATTCTTTTATTTTACAATTTACAATTTACTTCGTATTGTAATTAATTGGATTTTGCAGCTTGATGAACATTTCGTATATCACCTTACAATCTTCATCAATAATCGTCACTTTGATTGGTTCTAAGTCTTCTATGATGCACATTTACGAATGCGTAAACACCTTGCTTGGCCATAAGAATCTTTGCTCTCAGAAAAAGAACTTAATATATTTGAATATATCTATAGGAAAAATATAAGAGAATCTAAAAATATCTTACTTTCGATAAAGTAATATAACTACAAAGATTCTCATAATAATCTGTGTTTAATCTCACACGTGCATCTTTGCGTCGCAACAACGCCCAAAAGCAGAACCGTATTGCTGACAACTATATCCTTATCTTCGCCTCTAATTAAAAATGCTATTTATAATATTTTCTATATAATTTTTGTTTTTACAGTAGAAAATTTGTTTTTAAAGTAGAAAATTTGTGTTTTAGGAAATAATTTATATTCTTCAAGCAGAAAATGTGTTTTACAACAAGAGAATTTGTGTAATTACAGAAGCAGAAGATACTTATTTTAGCTTCACGTATTTCTCTATGCCATCGATGTAAAGGATTTCCTAACCTAAACTCTCACTCCCATTTCAAAAGTGTATAGTATACTAGTTCATCATCTGCCACAAAAAACAGACATGTATTATGTGACCATGCATTGCCAGCGCCACATTTGTCTCTTGCGCCAAAGAGTTCAAAAGGATATTTCCTCTACTTCATAGCGGCGATGATGACGATGACGACGTTTCTTAATATAAAAGAAAAAAAGTTTTAGATTCATATTTTGCGTCGTAATATCTCCGCTCATAGAGCACATAGAAAAAATAAAAACTTTCATTATATATTCCGACCGGTCGCAATCGATTGAGCACATTTAGAACTTGATTCAGCCTTTATTGAAATCCGATAATCTCGATCTGGCGCAACTTGTCGACCGCGTAAATTAGCCAGTGTCGTTGCGCGTAGCTTAGCGTCGAGACACTACCAGTGTCTTCAGATAAAGTTATACATAATTATGTTATGAACAATTTATTTTACATTTTTCCAAACTTTTTTTTCTAAAACAAACAATACGAAAATTATCCCTTTAATTATTTTTTATGTTTTCACATTACTATTATTATTTCTATTACACTAAAAAGTAATTTTACAAAAAAAGAAGGATGAACATCTAAGGACATCTTTCACAATGTTTGTTAATTATACATGTTTGTGAATATTTATGCGTGTTTTTATATGTTTATACATATTTATACATATTCATATATAAAAAATTTTTTACCGAGCAAATAATATGTATGTTAAAAATTCAACAGAGAACTTTCAAAGCGTTCAGAATTCCACAAATATCAGATCATCAAAACTCAGTGAAAAATCATCGCAAACAAAAAATAAAAAAACGTTTTAAAGCTTGAAATTTATATTATAACATGCTTTTGGCTGTTTCAAAAAATTTTTATATATTTATAGTTATCTTAACAAAGATCATTATTATATTGTATATGATACTTAAAATTCGCATTCAACAGTCTGCAGCTTGATAAAAAGTACACTGAGAGAAAAGTATATTTGTGATTATAATTGCATGGTAAAATAATTATGGTTAGGAGTATCATTTTTATAGTTATTATTGCTACCCCTGAAAATACGGAATTTTATAAAACGTTGATAACCGTTCGATGACGATTTTTTAAGAATTTATACATTTTTAAACTTTATAAAAACCCTTACAGAACACCATTGAGTTTAAAACACACTTTCAGAATGCTTATGAATACAGTATATATTAATTCTTTACATACAAGGTTACAATTTACTATGGAAGTTGGTAATGACGACAATAGATTGAATTTTCTTGATATCACTTTGATTATTGACAATAAAAAAATTATTTTCGATTACATATCACAAAACTACATTTTTGGGAAAGTTCCTGAATTTGCATTCCAATCATCCTCTTTGTCATAAAAGAGGATGATTGGCATAATTATTAGTTTCGTAGGTAAAATATTTCTGTTATCACATCCTCGGTTTCATAACAATCTAATTGAAGCTATTTATATTTTTCTTAATAATGGTTATTCTTTCCCTTTTATTTTTTCCACAATTGAAAACCGATTAAAATTTCATATACATGATAAACATACTACACACAATCCAAATCAAAGAAAAATTTTTTACAGTTCCTTATGTTCTATCTATCTCACTTATATCCAACATGTTTCACTGTAAATTAGCATTTTCCATCACCAACACCTTGAAAAGTTTTATTAAGAGAGGAAAGGACAAGAATTACTTTCTAATCAAAATGTGCTCAATAAGATCTCATGTGATAATTGCGAGACTAGCTATGTTGATTAAAACCAAAAGAAAATTAAATACGAGGATATGTGAACATATTTCGGATATAAAAAAACGAGTTCTCGAATCGGTCATTTCTGATCACTAAGTAATAAATCTCAATCATAATTTTAGATGGAATGAAATGAAGATATTGAATAGCGAATCTTCATATAATAAGAGATTGATGTCTGAAATGATACACATAAAAAGATAAAAACAAGATCTAAATAGTCAAAACGACACAGAATCTTTGTTCGAATTTTATTTATCTATTATTCAATCTGTTTCTCCTTAATTCCTTCTTGTCTTTATTATTCCTTTCATGATTTCATCCACATTTCTATCCCCTCTTATTTTCCTCCTGTTACCACTTTCCAACTAACTCTTATCTTCCTTTCGAATGTCATTTTTGTGATTTCATTTTGTCTTGAGACAAAATATTTTTTCATCGGGGGAGACAAAATATTTTTATTTCTTGTCTCTAAATTTAACACACTGTATCCGAAACTCCTTTTATTTCAACTTTTGACTTAAGGTTATGTTACATTAAAGATATATTTATTTTAGCTGTTACTATATCTAAAATAAAAAACTTTCCAGTAATATAGAGATAAAAAATTTTTTTGCAATCTTAACCTTACTAATTTTGTTAAGTATCTCACATATTACATTGTCTGTATGCTAGTCTTTAATGGTTCACGTTTTCTAACATTATAAATTTGTATGCAACATCGCCACTAGGACACAGAGAAATTCAATTTCTCACATTTAAAAAAATTACATTGAATAGGATAAAAGACGCAGCACAATAAGACTTTTCAGTGAAAAATTTTATAAAATTTTTTTTGATAAAATGTCTGAGTTTAGCAGACTTAATTGAACGTTCATGTAAATGTCAAACGATCATTCATGAAACTTCTTATTTTCAGAGAATGCCTTCCAAACGCTGCGTTGCAATTTCCGTTTTATATCCGAGAATACTCTACTGGCCGTTTCTAAATTCTCAACAAATTTCTGCAAACGCTCATGTAAACATTAAACATTCATGAAACTTCTTATTTTCGAAAAATGCCTTCCAAATGTTGCAGCGTTGCAATTTCCGCTTTATGAACACTCTACTGACCGTTTCTAAAGTCTCAATGAACCCGTACAAAAATTGTATAAATTGTGATAATAATTTCAAATATTAATGTAGTAAAATATGAAAATACGATAAATAAAATAATCATTTTTATAATAATTGCAATCATAATTATAATGAATATAATCATTTTTTCAACATTCGCTTACTATTTACATGTGGTAACAATATATAACTAAAAAATATATTTAAAAAATGGAAAAATCTGCAGTCAAATAGTATGTTTTTTCAAATAGTATGTGTAACTATATTAATAGCACATTTGACTGTACTACTACAAATTTAATTGGTCAAATTTATTATACGTATTATAAAAATTAAAAAGAAAATAATTATTAAAGTAATTATTTGTACTAAATATTTGACAATATTATACACGGAAAAAACAGATTTAATTGAATTAACTAAAATTGTAGTGGAAAATGAACGATCCAGAATTCTAGTTAAATTTACTAAATTTCTGATTAAATTTCTCAAAATTCTGGTTGAAATAATCAGAATCTAATTTTCTATCAATCTAAATTAAACTAAATTAATTCCATCACAATTCCAATTAATTCAACCAAATATTTTTTTCCATGTAGCAATAGTATATTTGACCATATTTATATAAATAATAATTTAACATTTTCCTTAAAAAAAACAGGAATAAGAATTATATTACAATCAAAGTTGGTCACACATGCTTAAACATAAAACACGCAATACTTAGATCACAGCGAGACAAAACACGCCCTCCACGGTCAGACGATCTCTCGAGATTGAGAACATTTTGTCATTATCATTTCCTAACTATGTGTTAATAAATACCAGCGTATCATTTCGTTTCTTTTTATAAGCTTCTTAAATATAATAATAATAATATTAAACATAATTATTATAATAATAATATTAATATTAAACAATATTAACTGGTAACAGAGGCACGAAATTAAGAACGGTTACAGTAGGAAGTATAAGTAACATTGGCAATGTCTCAATCATAAGTGTGCGATTAGCTCAGCGTAAATGTATTAGGCTACCATTCTAGAGATCATAGCTTCAAGTCTTACCGACGATGTGATGCGTTTTTTAATAATTAATTGTAGTTAATAAGATAGAATATAGGTATGCAAAACAATAAATAAATTGAAATGGAAAAATAAAAAGTAATAATAATAAAAAAATAATTTTTTTCGTTAAGATTTAACTGTATACATTTTTTTATTACATAAAAAGGATTGTTTGGTCACAATTACCAATTATTTTGTTTAAAACAATTAATAATTTGATTATATTTGTCATATGATTTCGTAATAACCATCTAATTTTACTATCAATTTCCAAATCTTGGTAGTAATAAATTTCAAAACATTACTTCATAATCATTTTTTTGCAGTTATACATAAATCTTGATTTGACTTTTTTAAATTCTAATTCTAGATGATCCTTTAACTTCAAGTAGAATAACTTCGTCAAGAATGATAACGAAATTTAAAAAAACATTTTAAAATAAAGAAAACATTTTGAAATCTTTATTTTTGAAATTGGTAATTGGTATTTCGATCTGACTGATTCTTTATGAAGCTATATGGACACAAATGAATATCCGTCAAATGTGAAAATTTTGTACGAATTTTACAAAAGTCTATGGCATGAAGTAAAGATCACAAAAATGCGGTTTACAGCAATCGATGTATGATTCTACATATTTTTAATTATGTTCGTTGTTATAACAAACATAATTACATTTTATAATTTACTGTATGCAAATACGATTTATGTGTAAGATAACCATACAATGTAGTTGAACGAATACATATTATGGTCATTATGATCATAATAAAGGTTACTATAATTCATTATTGTCAAAACAATTATAAATTTATGGTTGTCCTAAAAATGACTATAAATTATAGTTAAATTATAGTTATTCCAACCATTTTTTTTTCTTTCAGTGTAGATACATTAATAAAACAACACACACACACACACACACACACACACACACACACACACACACACACACACCTCACACCCAAAAAAACCTGACTACTGTTTTTTCACAAATTTTTAATATCTTCAAATAGCAATAACTCAGTGAAAAATCATCATAGCAAAATGTTTAAAAAAGCCTTTTAAAGATTGAAATCTCTACTTTCCACAATGGTACTTTAAGAAACGGTCGCACTCATATTATGTGAAGTTACAGAAACATAAATGAAGACGCATAAATTCTCAAAATTTTTTATAAAATTTGTGAAGTGTCACGGTGCCAATTAAAAATTGTGCACAAATGGGCTTTCGAAACAGTGAAACTTTACTTTTTAATTAATTGTTTTTTTATAGACCTCTGTACGATTTTTTTTTCACCGAATTATTTAATGTTGAAACAAAAACGCTTTTTGTTCAGTGTTGAATAACTCGGTGAAAAACAAATCATACACAGGTCTATGAAAAAGCAAATTACAGTGATAAAGTTCACACTTTCGATTGCTGTAAATCGCATTTTGTGTAATCTTTACTTCGCGTCATAGACATTTATAAAATTTATACAAAATTTTCATTTGGGTATTCATTTGTGTCTGTATAGCTCCATAAAGGATCAGTCGAATCAATTATCGATTTCAAAAGTTAAGATAACTTTCGAATGCTTCAAATCATTTTTGTATACAAAAACTTTATTATAAATCTTTACTTTTAATTTACTTTTTTTTATTCAACATTGAAACAAAAATGATCATTTTGGTTTAACATACAATAATTCAGTGAAAAAAATCGTACAATGCTCAATAAAAAAGTGATAAAGATTCACTCTTTCGATTGCTGTAAATCGCATTTTTGTGTGAATTTCACTCTATAAAACGCCATAGATCTTTTTAAAATTTGTACAAAATTTTTACATTTGACGGGTATTCATTTGTGTCCATATAGCTCCATAAAGGATCAGTCAGATTGAAATATCAATCACAGATTTCGAAAGTAGAGATTTCAAGTTTTAAAAAGCTTTTTTAAACATTTCGCTACGATGATTTTTCAATGAATTATTGTTATTTGAGTATATTAAAAATTTGTAAAAAAAAACTTGTGGCCAGATTTTTTTACATGTGAGTGAAAACATTGATGGCAGTTACTATTTTACGATGATAGAAACAGCTATACTAAACAGCTATACTATACTATAATCTTTTTGAGTGCAGTTGTCTTAGAGCTGAAAGTATATCATATATTTGCATACAGATTGAAATGATACTGAATCATTTAAAGATATTAAGTAAGATGTTAATATTCATACAAAATAAATACATTCGATCTTTCCATACAAATGTACGTTACCATATTTTGCGCATAAAAGCTAAAATTTTTTATTTCATGTTTCATTACAACTGTTTATAAAAACTTTTAAATAGGACTCGATCTTGTTTCAAATAAATTTATTTAAAATATACATTTTAAATAAAAAAAAATTAAAGTTATTTAATATTTATTATTTAAAATAAGTGCATGTTGATTTTTCACCTGGTTCGCGAAGAGTTAATACTATTAAGTATCAATTATAGGCTGTAATTATAAAAAAGAAATTGAAACGTTATATTTAGAAATATATATTCGCGCACGTATATTCAAATAAACAAAATTATTAAATATTTTTTATTTAAATATTATTTAAATAAAAACGTTTATTTAAAATATTTCTTACTTTATATAATATTTTAAAGTTTCCGAATCTATTTTTTATTTAAAATAAGAAATAATCTTCGAAAACTCATTTAAAATAAAAGACAAATTATTTTTATATTTTAAATAAAAGTTATTCTATATTTTACATAAATAAATGCATTTTCGAATCCTATTTTTATTTTATATTTTAAATAATTTCTTGTGACTTATTTATTCTTTATTTAATATTTTAAATAAGTTTCTGAAACTTATTTTATATTTTTTATTTTAAATAAGTCATATCAGTTATTTACCAGTTATTTTCCTGCTTTTAAAGCATTTCTAACGAAACCTCATGTAACATTTTTTTCTTTTTTTCATTACTTTTATATAATATGCTTCCGCAATTAATTATTTATAAATAATATTAAGTTATTCAGAAAATTCATTTCAAATTCATTTCAAATTCATTTCAAATTTTATTAACTCAAAATTAAATACAGAATATATTTATTGCGAAGTTTTCAACTATCTGTCATGAAAACTCAAAGTTTTCCTTAAAAATGCATTTTTAGAAAATGTCTCTACGATTTTTTATTCTAAATTACTTGTGGGTTAAATAAAAAGGAACATTCCGACTCATAACTGCGTTACAAATTATCGTACCGCAATTAAAGATACAGATTTCTAATACTAAAACTTTTCTCTATCGAATGGTATAATTGCAAATTTTATAAAAAAAATATATATAAATTTGAGTTAAATATATATGATTATACTTTCATTATAATCATTGCGCAATAGTTATAGAAGGAAAGTAATACTATATTTTTAGCTGAAATATATATTCTATTTTTTTTTAAATTAACATTTATATCACTCGATAGAGCAACGTTTCAGCTTTAGATACAGAAATTGGATAGTTATATTGTTCTATAAACCAAATATTTTGGATTGAAACTCTTGACATTGTTTAAATTTTTGTGTATAAAAATTTATAATTACAAGCATGCATATAATTAACCAGCTTGGCTCGTCGGCTCTTCTTTTAATTTATTAACAAAATATATTGTTTCCTTATTTTATTAAACACTTAATTTTTGCGTCGCAATAAAACTTATAATTGCATTTTAAATACTTAAAGTATTTATACAAAAATATAAAGTTTAGATTAATTTTGTCATTATATGCTTTTCAAATTTTAGTACTATAATAAGGAAATAATAACAAATAAAGTAAAGTTTGTTTGTTTTCGTAATGTGTAAATTTTTTATTGAATTACCAAATAGTGACTTTTCCCAAATGAAAATAATGATGAAGACGTCTTCCCCAAATGATTTCTAATCGATTCCATTCATAAAACACATTAAATAAAATCGCTGTCTGCTAACTTGACGTATGATAAAATTTATTAATTACAAAAAAAATACTATTTCTCAAATATTTAAATGCTTTTCCTAAATTTTCCCAAACGATTCCCAAATTATATAGACATAAATAAATCAGAAATATTCAATTTGTCTACTATCTTGTCAGTGATATGTTCTCTCTCAAGTTTCCCTCTCGTGGATATATCCTCAAGCATCGTGAGCTTGCTATTCGTTAATTGTGATCACATGACCTGTATTTAGCGAGTAGTAAAGGAGCGTTCATATTAGTCGTAATCGTATGCCATAATCTGTAAAAACCATTCTAAAATGGACAATAATGGATTAAAAAATAGGCATAGAAATCGACTAATCATAGTTGATTATTCTTCTCATTCGATTATGATTGGTTGATTTTTACGCCTACTCCTTAATCCACTACTGCTACTGCTCATTGTAGACCATGCATAATGTGTGGTCTACAACTGCAGTACAGTAGTGAATGAGATTATAAGAGTAACAAATTGACCAATCACAGTGGAAAGAATAATTCTTACTCTTTCAGCCTCAATTTCTTACTCTTACAGCCTCATCCATTACTGATACTGCCATTATGAACCACGCATAAGAGTTGATTAATTACAGTCAAGTATTCCTCTCTCATTCGACAGTAAGAAGGGAATACTTGAAGGTGATTGATCAATTTGGATCGTCGCAAAATTCTGCAACAGTGACCGTAAGAAACGTAAACTTAAGCCGATGAGTCAATCAGGATATTGCTTTAAGTTTATGTTAATCTAACGGAAATAGAAATAACAGTAAATTTATCCATAATCTCACAATAATATGAATTCACATTAATGTGAAACCTGTTGAAACTAATCTCTTAAGATGGGTCCTAGCTACATTGGGGGTGGAGAATAGATCAAAGGGAACAAAAAATTCTTATACTATTTTGAGATACTCGCTATAGTTTTCGAATTAGAAAAGGAAATGTCTAAGCCAATATGCGATTAAGACACGCCGCGCGAATTTGTAGGACGGCCCATTCGAGCGGCGGCGGCGGCGCGCAGGGAGAGGGAAGTAGCGCTTCGTTGCCTACATGGCCACAGCCTGACATGGCGGTTCTACATGTTAGGTGTAGTAAAAAGAAATCCATATTTTTATTTTTGCATGAAATTGAATGTAAAAATAATGGATTTCTTTTTACTATACCTAATATGTTTTACTATACCTAATATGTTTCGCCGCATTATCCGCCTACATTATCCAAAAATGTTATTTTAGCTGAAGTTTTCCTTATACATTTCTTATCATTATAAATCGTATTATTTAGCACGATTAAATATGTTTTAACACAATTATAGATATGTTAAGCGATGTAATTAATTAGAGCATTATGCAAAGCGTAATATGCTGATCGTCGCGATACCTTTCCGCTTGCTTTATTATACGATGTTTTTAATTAATAATTCTTCAAGACACATTTCGTCGCGCCATTTTATGTTATATTTAGTCTGAGATTTTATTTTTTGATGTTAAAGCACTGAAATTATAGAATAAGTTCGCGTAGATAGCCTACATTGTAAATGCAGATGTATTATTCCATGTATAACGCATTTGACTGAGGATTTTTTTTGGGGTTGCATTTGACTGAGGTTATTTTTGTCTGGAGGTTAACATACTGCTCATAAAATCGGAGAGGAGCAGTTAGATCCCTTTCCTTGTAAGTTACAGATTTTTTTAATGTAATGAACATGGGCATAAAATTTGATGGATTTAATGAAAATAAACTAAAACATTCAATTAGTGTTTTTCAATACATTTAAGTTTCAGTTATTACAAACTTAAACATCTCATTAACATATACATAAATAATCTTTTTAGTGACAGAAAATTTAAATTTTATTCATCAGTGAACATTAAAGATTAATAAAATTTAAGAATGTTTTTAATAATGTACAATTAAACTTATTAAACGGTAAGAAACAAAAAAACGGTGTGAAAAAAAATCTCAGTCAAATGCGTCATTATATTATACATGGAATAATATATCTGGATTTACAATGTAGCGGCTATCTACGCGAGCTTATATTATAATTTTAGTGTATAATAAAGCAAGCGGAAAGGTATCGCGACGATCAGCATACGCTTTGCGTAATGCTCTAATTAATTACATCGCTTAACATATCTATAATTGTGTTAAAACGTATTTAATCGTGCTAAATAACGCGATTTATAATGATAAGAAATGTATAAGGAAAAAACTTCAGCTAAAATACACATTTTTGGATAGTGGCGAAACACAGAACCACCATGCCAGGCTGTGCTAGGCAACGAAGCGCTACTTCCCTCTTGCTGCGCGCCACCGTCACCGCCACGAGTGGGCCGTCCTACGAATTCGCGCGGCTCGGTTTAATCGCATATTGGCTTAGACATTTCTTTTTCTAATTCGAAAATTATAGCGAGTATCTCAAAATAGTATAAGAATTTTTTGTTCCCTTTGATCCATTCTCCACCCTCAATGTGGCTCAGATCCATCTTAAGAGACCCTGTATATAGTTCTTCCATCTGCTTGCTTAGAGCACAAGAATTATCATAACACTTATTTCGACTTAAGTTCTAGACGTATTATACATAAGCTTTTACGTTTGACGTATAACTTATTACCGTATCTCCAAGAGATACGGCAAATAGTCGTATGTCATACATCAAAGCTTGTGAGTTACTTACGTCTATAATTTAAGTCTCTAAGTGAGTGTCACGATAATTCTTAGACCCTTAGAATCAAATATTCCCTCCTGTTTTTTTTTACTCTTTGGTTGAAACTCGCCTTATGGATAAATTTATTGCTATTTCTACTTCCATTAGAATACGTAGATTTAAGGATTGCCGCAAAATTCCGTAACAGTATGCGAAAAAGGGTCGATATAATTCGAGTGAGATCACTCACTTCTCGCACTTTCATGTGAGTTTGTCCGCGCGATTCTATAACGACGAAGTGAAAATACAAAATCACTAGATTTGCCGGTGAGGAAAAACGTGAAGTGAAACATAGGTCGCAGTCTAATTCACGCTCACAAAAATCATTTCATCCTTATTGTTTGTCAAATATTAATCGAGGATAAACGATGCTCATGTTGTCAGCATGAATCGGACTATAGTCATAAAGTTTATTTTATTCCTAATTTTTTTCGAATTCTAGAATTGAAAACAAATGAGAAATAAGTCGATGAGGAATAATTTCGATTAAAAGTAGTTAAAAGTACCATATGGAATTGGGTCTAAATAATTTTCTGCCATTATTTACAAAATCAATCCTGTTGAAAATTAATATCTCTAAGTATTCTTCGATATTCATTTTAGTCCGTTCTTATTTTAAAACCGTCTTAAGATGTTAATACGGCTCTCTTATTGTTTCATGACATCTTAAGACTGTATTTAAGACGAATATAAGATCTTGAATATAAGATCTGACTATGAATACCAGTCTTCTGACTATGAATACCAGTCTTCGTGTAATTTTCATATGAGATTCAAAGGCCTCTTTATCCTCTTCATCCAGTAACAAAATTGCTACCATCGTATATTGCTATTTGATTTTATTTTTCTTTTTGGACTGTGCAAAATTATAATTAGGTTTGTACCAACGTTACTTTGGCCACAGTCTAGCTATAGTTGCGACACTATACCACTTTTTTTGATAAGACAAATTTATCACACGCATACGTCAGTTGTATCACGAAGAAGATGGCTGCGTTAACTAAACTAGGAACGCAAGACTGTGATACCGAACGAATAATAAAATTCATTCTGGTAATTATTTAAAAGAGGATCCTCACCTCCGATTTTTGATGAAATTAATCTCATTCAACACGTTTTTGCATGAAAGACAAGAATCTGACAAAAAAACGTAATGATTAGCCTTGTAAATCGAGCTATCAACCATTTAAGTTCGAGACTTTAGAGATGAAGGTATCTGTTATCCCGATTTTATACAGCATAATGTATTTCTGCTTTAATTATATAAATTCACTTTAAAAAACATAAATTTACTTTAAAAAACATAAATTCCATGCTTTAAAAACACAAACTGCGAATGCAGAGAATTTGTATGTTTAAAGCAATGAATTATTGTTTTTAGTTTTAAAGCAGATAATTTGTATTTTTAAGTAGTACTTAAAGTTATATTTATTTTTCATAATAAAAAGTAAATTTACAATTATACATTAATCATTTTAATTTTAATCATTGTGTGACTGAATGTTTCTATTACAATATTTCATTCTATTACAATATTTATTTGATAATTTTTATTATTATTTACTAATAATCATATTTATTTTTTTTATATTTATTTCTCAATATATTTATTTATTTGTTATGTATTTTAATGATTACATATATAATATGAAAAAAAATAATAGTAAAAATAAAACTATTTGAAAAATAAACACAGAATAATATATATGGATTTACGATATTAATTGTAAATGTGTTAAATAATGGATATTATTTTACTTTGTTTCTTATTTTAATTTAATTTTTTAATTTTTAAGAATTTTTTCTATTATCTAATTCTATATTATTCTAATTTTTCTTTATTACTTATTTTTTCTAGAACAGCGGTTTATAATTATTAAATAAAGTAAAATTTTCCTTTAAAAATGTACTTGTAAATACCTTGTTTTATATGTATATACACACGCCGCATAAACCCGCGCACGCATCCGCGCGCGCGTGC
>NW_012130074.1:341732-366994 GCF_000143395.1 Atta cephalotes
ACACACACACACACACACACACACACACACACACACACACACACACACACACACACACACACACACACACACACACACACACACACACACACACACACACACACACACACACACATTTCAATAATAGTACATTTTATAACAAATGAATAGTATTAATTTATTTTATAATTTCATTTACTATATGGTTTTCTTGAAATATAGATGACATAGCCTAAAACAATTACTCAATCATTTTATCCTTATTATTTGCAATATTAAACAAAGATGAAATAATTTATTGTTACAATTTATTGTATCATATGCGTCTTTTATTTAAAAACGCTCGTATTAATCAGTGTCGTAATTTAGCTAAAATATTTAAATGTGAACGAGTGTATAGTTCTCAAAATGGCTACAGATCACGTGACGTTGTCTCTCCTATATCAAAAACGCCGATGTTCAGTATTGCAACTGGGTATATCTAGACTGTACTTTGGCTTTAAGCTTAAAACTCTCTCTGTCTCTGTCTCTCTTTCGCTTTAAAACGAGACAGAGAGAGTTTTAAGATTTAAAACCAAAGTAACATTGGTACAACCGTATTTCCTGGATAACCTTCAAACCATAAATTCAGTTGGTTCAGTCGGTTGTGATTTCTCTGTCGCTCTATTTCTCAGTCTTTCTTTCTCAGATCTCACTTTTCGACAAAAAATTTCTTGCCGAACGAATTTCCGTGAGATGACTCACTTTTTCGTCATAATGAAATTACGGAATTTCGCGCGGACTGCTCATTTTTCACATTTTTTCTACATTTTACTTAGAGCCAATCAGGATACTATTTTAGATTATGTCTAACAGAAATGGAAATAACAGTAAACTTATCCATAACTTTGCAATAAGGTGAATTTCAACCGGTTGAAACTCGCCTTATGGATAAGTTTATTGTTATTTCTATTTCTATTTTAGATTTAAAGCAATATCCTGATTGGCTCATCGACTTAAGTTCACGTCTTAAGATTACTGTTAAGGCCGCGGCACAAACTTTTGCATAACACATAATGCATAATCAATCGAAATTCTTCTTTTCTGTGGAATGAGAGGAAAGGAAAGATTCTGATTAATTGATTGATGAATTCGCTTATGCACTATGCTTTATGCAAGAGTATGCTGCGACCATTACAGAAATTTTGTCTGTGGCGACTCTTTTTATCGATTACGGCATACCGCGTACGGTTACGTATAAACGCTCCCTAAGTTCACGATTCTCGATGCTCGACGCTCTCATGCAATGACACTCTCACAGTAACATTTTTGACACTATGGTTTGGAACAGAGAGAGACCTTATCCACATAAATATATTATTATTGAATATTTTTGATATTGTTTTTTTCCAATTTTATTTATTTGTAAGTAATTGACACAATCATGGCCACAGATGATTCTTGGAAAACGCCACATTTTCGTCAGAGTGTAGTTGCGAAAATGTAAGTCAATTATGTTGATAAAATTTATAAAGTATAAACATTTTATATCAATTAGTATTAAAAGTTAATTATCATTTAAAAAGTAATTTTACCTATTAAATAATCTTTTTCATGGAATATTATTATTTACACATACATATATATTTTTTTTACATGAAACACTTAGTGTGTATGTGTGTGTGTGTGTGTGTGTGTATGTGTTGTGTGTGTGTGTATGTGTTGTGTGTGTGTGTGTGTGTATGTGTGTGTGCATGCGTGCGTGTGGGTGTATGTGTGTATGTGTGTGTGCATGCGCGCGTGTGAGTGTGTGTGTGTGTGTGTGTGTGTATGTGTGTGTGTGCCAAGAGATTAATTTTAAACCAATTTGCTCTTTTCATTTTTCTTTTTTCTAATATTTATATTTTTCATTTACTTTTTTGTAAAATTTTGATAAAATTGTTTTTTATCGTTTCTCCATTTGATAAAATATGCATAATATAGTTGAAGAAAATAACTCTAATTTTTCATTTGATATATAATTGTAAACATTTTGATAACAGTGATGAAGCAATACAAGTATCTGGCATGCCTACGACAAAGAATAGCATTGAAATGGAGAATCATGTCTTTCAAAAAGCTAAATCTAAGGTATGTCTAGAATTATACTAAGAACATATTAATTCTATTCTTTGCAGATATACTTTTTGGATTTAAAGTGAAATATATAGTTGTTTTTCATTTTTATACAAGTGATATTAACAAGGAAAGATCTCCAACTTAGAAATTATAAAACTGACAATATGTAAAGGATGTCTTGACATGTAAAGCAACTTTTTTTGCTGGTCAAAGGAGGAACTCTTAAAAAGAGTGCGATTTTTACCCATAAAGATATAAGTGAAAAGAATAACGTTTTTTATAGATTTCGATCTCCTGAATACAATAATGTTAACAAAAAGTTTGGAATCAATAGGAAAACGTTGAAAATTAAGTAAGAATATATTTAAAGAAATTTTAATATTTTTGTTTATTTTCAAGATAGTCCCTTATAACTTTTTAATGATTTTACATTTAGGAGGTTAAAGCAAATTTTATAATGCGCTTTTTGTTTCCTGTTTCTTGCTCTTTGCTATATTCTTTTTGCTATATTCTTATCTAGGTTTTTGTTTTATATTTTTGTTTTATATTGTTTTATATATATATATTGAGATAAAAGTTAACAAATTTCGAAAAAAATACATAGCAAGAAATACAATTGTTGATAAAATGATTACAAAGGAGAAAAAAAGCAAAAGATGAAAAACAAGAAACAGGAAACAAAGAGTACATTGTAGAATAAGTTAAAAATCTACAAAAACAGTTTCTTTTGCTTACATTCTTTTGAACAAAAATCGGACTTTTAAAATATTCTCCAAAAAAGAGTAGATTTTTGCCCAAAAAATAAGTAAAAGAAATAGCGTTTTTTGTATTTTGACTTGAATATGATAAAATTATTAAAAATGTGTTTATGGCATTTGGGGAACATCTCGAAATATAAATAAGAATATTGAAATTTCTTTAAATGTATGATGCTCGTGCTCAATTTTCAAGGATCTCGAACTTTTTATTAACATTATTCAGAAGGTCAAATCTATAAAAAATGCTATTCCTTTTATTTACATTTTATGGACAAAAATTTGGCTCTTTTTAACATCTTCCTTTACCGTAAAGGTATAAAAAGGTAAAATTAATCCCTTAATATTGGTCTATTTTTATTTTTATCTCAACAAAACGCGCGGAACAAAATTTCAGAGAAAAAAATTTATTTTTCAAAATGAGATCAATTAGAAAACTTATTAATTGTTTAATTACATGAACAATTCAATTTATCGAAATACGCATGAAAAATAAATATAGCATAACGTGTAATAAAATGCGGTAATAGGTTTTTTTAAGTAAGATCGTTCTATTTTTTTGTGTATTTTATATATCGGAAGCACATATATATTATTAATTGTAAAAAAATTCAACTAATTGTGAATATGAATTAAGTGGAACACGTAATGTATTACACAGTATTATAAAAAAACCACAAAAATATTAATATTGTGAATATATTGTTCCTGTTTTTTGTTTATGTATATTTTTTATTATTTTTTAGACAATGAATAAGTTTTTTAAGTAAATTTTTTTCAGTAAAGTTTTTCAGTAAATCTTATTACTTATTAAAAAAAAAATAAATTTTCTCTAAAGTTTTATTCTACCTCCTGTTGTTGGCGAATAGTAAAATAGAAATGATAAATGGCATAATCTTCAAAGGTTAATTTTTTACTTCTTTAGGGCCATGGTCTGATTCACGTTCATAATGCTTAAAAATCATCATATCCTGTTGTTTGTCAAATATTAAACGAAGACAAATGATGCTCATGAACGTTGTCAGCATGAATTGGGCCTTGGATAAATTCGAGCAATAAAAAAATTATTATATATCAGAATAATATTTAAATCTTCTATGTTTTGCTAAAGTTTCATAATTTTTTGAATTTTCATGTTGAAGGCCTTTTCTTGTGAATCTAAAGTGAGTATTTTATACTCGAATGATGTGTCACTACTTACTTTAGTAACAAAGTTATCATCTCAAGTTTATAATCTCATTTTTAATTAGTGACAGAGTTCTAAAAATAAATGTACTCTGATAGCGTTTCAAACAAAATAAGGGAGAGAGATATTGAAGCGTTCAACATTTTGTTATAAAATATTACGTTTACACATTTGAACAAATTCTTATTCTTTATTCTAATTATAATATAAGCTGTATTTTATCAAATCTATACTTATACTTTAGAGACAATTATTGATATACGTACGACGCTAAACAAAATATTGCAAATATTTTATTTCTTTAATTTTTACAACTTATAATGTAATACCTTTTTATCTTTTTGATGTCTTTTTGATAGCTTTAAAGGGGAACAAGCTTGGACGCTTTGATTAGCTGCATGCTACATGGCTATCATCATATTATCATATTGAAATTTGGGTTTCACTAACTTTAAATGTTTCCTTTCCTTCTTATCGACTTATTACATAAACATTAATTTTTAATATTAATTGTAGAAAGTATTCTGGCGCTGCCAAGTTTCCGAAAAAAGTACCTTGGCACTGCCAGGATTTGATTACATCATTGCTTAAATGTTAATAAGGTTTAGTAAAGCATAACACGCGCACGTTCTCGAATTTATGCAACTTGTAGGTAAAAACTCAATTAAATCTCACTTGTCAGAATGAAAAAGAATATGCATTCAATTGAATTATGACAAATGAGAATTGTCTGAGTTTTAATATAAATGGAAAGCAACTTATTAATTGAATAAGAAAAGTCCTATTTTCGGTCAAAACAGATCTTAGCGTTTAAATATTTCGGTGTGAATTTATACACATGTTTAATTCTGCAAACTTTGCGGCAAAATCATCATTGTATTCGAAAACTAAAAAAGATTTCTGTGATTGCAGAATTGTATATAAATTTATGGGTCAGTATTAAAAAATCTCCAACGTTATGAATAATCGAATTTATTACTATCTATACATATAAAACATATTGTTTATGAAATTTTTATATTTTTATGTTCCTATATGCAATAAATATTTGTTTTATAAAATTGCGTTTTTTTTTTAAGCAGTGAAAATTAAAAATCGAAGTTTTCAAAGATACTTATCATAGTTGTCTATAAAGATATTCTACAGTGATCTGAAGAAATAATATTTTATCTTCTCTTATGAGGTAATCTTATTGTTAGATGAACAAAATAAATTCGGAAAAATCTCGGATAATCTCACGAAAATATAACGTAATTTTAAATACTGTATGGTAACCTTTGATAATATGAGGCAGTATTTGATGATCTGGAAAATAATTTGAGATAGTATTAGGTAATCTTAAGTAATCCGAGATAATTTAGTAATTCAAGAGTAGTTTTTTGTACGCTATGACCACTAATGACCAACCTCCCGTCTGAGTTATCACAAAGATTATTATATTCCATACATTACCTTAATGCAAGCTGTTTAATATTACTAATATGTTTCTATTTTTTTACAGGAAGAATACTTGGGTTTTGTTGCCAGATTGATTCTTCATGTTAGAGAAATGAGTAATATTCTAAAAATATTTTATATTAAATATAATAATAATAAATTATATTAAAAATATATGAGATTTATCATAAAAGTTATGATTATTTTTATTATGTTAACATTATAAATTAAACGTAGCAAATTAAATTATAAATTTTCTCAACGAAACAAATATAATTTACTATGTTAAAGACTACATAATTTGTTAAAATTACACAAACTGAATTGTGAGATTAAAGTGAAGTTAAAGTGTATTTGTTTCAGGAAGATAAAATCTATAACACATAATGCTTTTTTCTTACTCATTTTTATCATTAACTAATCATTAGTTGAATTTGGATACTTGCTGTTATATTGTTAGCTTGACATCACACGAATTTCTATGCTGGTTGATCAGTTGGAATTTGTTTGACAAAAGGTACTTGACGGAAGTATCTGAATGAATAAATATGAACTGGTATGGTTGGAAAACTGCAATTGCATTGTTTTTAATTATTATGAAGAGAATACTTTGATCATGTGATATATTCTGGTCGACTATTATATTGAGCCAACACAAAATTACGCAAAAAATAGCATAAAAATCCAGATCAGCCTGTAATGTGGTAATTAAGCTACGCAGTTTCTGGCATAGCAGATTACATAATTTTCAGCAAGATCATCAGCACAATAACATTCAAACAATCCAGTAAAAAAAAGCATCATGTAAAAAAAAAGCACAAATAAGTTTTAAGCTAATGAATCATTAAATTATTAGTGTTATTTCTAATCGTATTCTTTATTTAATATTTTTTCTTATTTATAAAATTTCTTATTTAAAAGTGTAATTTCCTTTTTCAGTATTTCTTTTTTAAAAGAATCTGATTATATTGCGAGATCTTATATGTATTATTTCAATGACATTTTATTCTTTTATAGATTCTAAAAAGAGTGCAACTGGCAATGCACCAGGTATTAGTACTGCTGGTACTAATAATCAAGGCATGCCTGATCCAATTGGTGCTCTTCAGACATTAGCACGTCAGGGTACAGGAAATAATCAAATGATGAGCATGGGAGGTCCTAATCATCAGGGTATAATTTCGCAACCACCTACAAATACTGCAACTAATCGTAAGTATTATAATTTGCAAAGGAATAATCAGTAGTTGTATTATTATTATATATTGTAATAAATATAGATTCTATTTTTAGCAAATGTATCTGCTTTGTTTAATCATTTGTTTTATTTTTCTTTCTGCTTAAGGCTCCTAAATATTCAATCAAGAACTCTGCATTGACGGTGATGACATAGAATCAGACTGGCGAAGGCGGTAGCCATACACACAAGCATGAGTCCATGTACATGTGCTCTCGACGCACCGAAGGCGAATACATGTACATGACGAGCCTCGTGTGCGTGCGTGCGTGCGTGCGTGCGTGCGTGCGTGCGTGCGTGCGTGCGTGCGTGCGTGCGTGCGTGCGTGCGTGTGTGTGTGTTACAGCCTCGCCACGATAAATGACTGAACTTAGGTGTGGAAAAGTGACGTTTGGCGATGAAATTTATGTTGCATGCCATTTCGTTATTATTTGCTTAATTGTGAAAATGTGACTTGTCTCGTACTTATCAAAGTAATTATTGACGAAAACTAAAGTTAGTCTTGGAATTTTATATGTAGAAGCGTATTTTTCACTCGTTTCAACAGCTGTCAGACCGTGTGTTTCTACCCGAGTATGGGCTCCCTTTACGTGCCTTTTATTTACTAATTATCAAGGGAGGAAAGGACAGTTTTCATCGATTTTTACAAATGTTTTAAAAACGATCTCGTCATTTAGATTTATCCAAATTATCTTTATTTACAAATGGCACATAACATATAAATTAACATATCCTTCTTTGCTTCTTACGTCACGATTCCAACATGACCGCGATTATTTAGGAGTCTTAAACGAATGTCTAATTTTCTTTTGTATTTTTTTTATTAAGTTGGTCTATAAATAATTATAACTCATATTAAAATGATAACTTATAATTGCTAAAATGATTACAATTTCATCAATTGGTTTAGAAGTGGAAGTCAGTATAATTCATCATTGTATGTTTTTCTCGTTTAATCAGTGCAAAATCACTGACGCAACGAAAATTATTTATGCCACTTATGGCAAGGAAATTTTATCTGAAATTTTATGTCACGAGAATTTCAAAGATTTATACAATATAATATAAATAATAATATTAAACTGAAATTTATAATTAATTTTAAACATTCATTTTTTCATTCTAAATTGAAAATTTGCCCTGGATAGTTCTATTTTTATGTCAGATTCGTATTCAGCAACTCAAAATACGTAAGAATCGCTAGATTTCTACCCCCAGCACAAGGTACTTTTTTTTATGTATTATTACTAACTTTAACTTCAAAACGATATCAAAATATTGCGTATCATCTTGCTTTATACAGTTCTAATAAAAACTACGTATTAAAATTTTTTTTACAAATATAGAATCAAACTAAATAAAAGCGCGAAATTGATGTAAATATTTACGATGTAAGCAAATTTAAAAAATAGACATAACACTTTTCTTGTAAGAAACGCGATAGTGTTTTTTAACATTGAACTAGTTAATAACTTGGAATAAAGTCAATTACGAATAATTATGCAGAATAGGATCTTTTCCGAATTTCGACATTTTTTGGCTGCAATGTTAATAATAATCTTTGTTATGACTCAAATAGTGACAAATCGGGGGAGGTTGAAAAAAATTTTTCATGGTAGGTGAAAAGGATCTACTCAAAATACATAAGAATAGTTGGATCTTCATTCCAGCACTTTTTTTTGTGGGCCTGTGTAATTAATATAGATAACTGATAAGAGAAGTGTGCAAAGTGATAAATTGAAATGAATTATATATTATTGGAAAGGACTTGCCGAGTAAAGTTCAGCTGTACAATATTTCACTTGAATGCCCCTCTAAAGATGCTATGTGCAATAGAAGTTATCAGTTTAGTAACTCTTGTATCCCTACACTCTGAGTCAACTCCGATGACTTTGACATTGACGTATGTTATCAAGGTCATGACTTTCAACATGTTTTAGCTTGTTACTCGTTAAAAAATTATGGTTAAAATAAGTTTTATAAATAGAATTTTTCAATTTTATATTTATTTTTATTTTGTTTTATTTTATGTTAAAACTAAAAACTTGTCTTAAATTTGTTGATCCACTGCAATGATTTGAAATCTATCAATCCAATCAGTTTAACATGGTACAAAGCCCATCGCCAAATAATTTGGTCACGAACAGGAATTCTCTCCAAACGAGTCTATGTGAACTGCTCGAAACAATATTTGGTTACGGATTGCCATTTTTCCCGATACTCTGTTGCTCAACATATTTCTTGCGTTTCTTTCATTTTATTTCAGAATCCAAAATAAGAGGACGAAAAAAGAAAAAAAAAGCAAAAAGATCAATGGTAATGATAACGTTCGAAAAAACGTTACATAGAAGTTTATCTATAAGAATTTTTTTATCGCTAGTAATACCAGGGTCAAGTTTTAAAATTCAAAATAGCGGATCTAACATGGAATCCAAAAAAATATATTAAAAGTAAAAAATTAAAAATCAATAAAAAATAGAAAAATGAAGTGCAATCCTACCATAACTTTCCTGTGATGCACTGTGGGGTAATAATTTCATCAGCAAATAACAGAGATAGAGTATCATTCATAATGAAATATCGGCAGTACTTGTTACATATTTTTGCTGCAGTTGATCGTCTTCCATACATTCCATTTATAAAACTTATTTTGTCAATAACTTTTTAACGGATAACAAGCGATGGCTAAAACATGGAGATCATTCAAGATCATGATCTTGACAACATACATCAATGTCAAGATTATCGGAGTTGATTTAGAGAAGGACACAACTTGTTAAATTGCTGAGTCAATTTTAATTCGTGATATTACTGCAATAGTTTAGTAGAATTAGCGTTTCAAGACCGAAAAATCCTTCCAGCGCACGTTTCAAAAGGATCATATACCTAGTATATAAATTCACACGGAATCATAGAAGCATTTAAGATTCAACTAGATCGTTTAAGGCTTTGATTGCTATAGTTTGTATTATCACACATATCCTATAATATATTTTATTAAAAAATAAGCTTTGGATAAATTTTTGTCAAGGAAAAAATCGTCTCAGAACACGGCCAAGAATATATCTCTTTAAGGACAAAAGGTTATCACCTGTATATAGAATAAATAAACATATCTCTCGTATGTTTAGTAAATATACAATTAGATTAAAAGACAGTAAAAAATGTATAAGCCGACTTTTCTATAATATTTTAATCAATGATTTTGATGACGTAAATCTGTTTAAATGTATAACGTTACTCTAAGCCGAGAACAGTAAATATTATAATATTCTTGAGCTACAAATTGAAATATACTTTGAATATACTTTGAATCAGCAAATATATCGTTGAATAGATATTAAGCAAATCATTGGAATAGAAAACATTATTTATTGTGTTATTTATTGTGTTTGAAAAAAAAATCACTTTACAACATATAATTCTATGAAAATTATAAAATTATAATCCAATCATTTGTATTATATACCATACATGGATATATACCATATACGGGTATTGTTGGATGACCCTTACTATTTTTCTGCCTAACATAGAAATGCGTAATCTGTTAATTGTACCACAAGAAGATGAATATTAAAGCGAACTTCAGTATATTCAGCAGAGAAATAAAGAGGAATTATTACATAAAGATCGGATAAAACAATGAGAAGATTTAGAAAAGAAATTTCAAAAGAAAATGGAAGGAAACATGAAAATGCGATAATCATGTGAAGTTTATATAAGTTTATATAAGTGTATACAAATATTAATATTAAAGAACTCGAGGTTATCTTGGCTTGACAATTTTTCGATTCAAGCTAACATTCATACATTGTAGTCTGTTATGTAAATGTACTTCAGTCCAGGTTATTCTTTCTTATCAGAAGTGATTGATCTCAAAAGCAAACATAAATTTGGCATGTACCTTTTTCTAAAGAAATATTTGATATAATTAATGATGTCAGACATTTGATAGCTTTCATGACTCTTCTCATCATATACTAATTCGTGCGCAAAAAAATACAAAGATGTGCAATTTTCCATGAATGTAGTTGTTACAAAAATAAAACTGACATTTACGGAAAACGCGTGATCAAATGATTTGCAAAAATCAAGCATTAAAGATAAGATTGATATACAATAGAACTGAAGTTGAATAAAGACATTCAAATTGCAACATCGTATAAGTATAAGAATCAGAAAGTTTAAAAACAATCAAAAAGCTATAAAAAAATCTAAATAAGTTGAAGTGGCGTCACGTGGCGTATCAAAGTTACAAAATTTTTTATTTTTTTTTGTAAAGAAGCGTTTGAAAGATTTATTACAGGGGAAGAAAGTTCCACAAATTTATAAAACAAAAAATTTCAGAAAGATTGTCATTGTCATAAATCCTGAGAAACTGCTGGGTATCTTTACGTGGAGCGATGAGTTTTCCAACATCTGGAATATTATACTTAATAATGGCTGTGCCGATTAAATTCTATGCATGATCAATCGATAGCTTATACTCGAATTGTGTAATGAAAGTGCATTAATGTTTTTTTCTATTTGCCCTACGAGTGGATATTGTTACAAGTTTCAAATTTTGTTCAAATTTTAAGAAATGTCAATATCGTCTGCCTGTGGATTACATCTCGAACTTCAGTCGATTGATGGCAATCTCAACTTTTTTATTTTATTTTTTAATAACTTTTTCATGATCAAAGATCGACTGATGAAACTATCCGATCATTCAGAGTCATGACCTTAATGATATGAATGACAATGAGTCAAGGTCATTTTTTTTTGATAGCCTTGTAACGCGTGATGGATTACTGTTACAACTTTCCGAAGGTTATTCGATATGATGACCTTCATAATGTGTGGGAGGGTCAAGGTCATCTGAAATGAATTGTATCCATTTTAATTTTAATATCTTTTTAATAGACAATGGTCGACTGCTGAAAGTGCCCGATGGTCACTCAGGATCATGACCTTGACATTATATGTCAAGGTCAACGTCATCGGAGTTCTCTATTCCATTTTTAATAACTTTTTAACATGTAATGAGTGACTGCTAAACCTTTCGTTTACAGGAAAACAAATATCGTATGTCGCAGGTCTATGTTAAGTATAAATTACAGTTTGAAAAAAGGAATAAAATTAAGTGAAAATTTTTTATCGAAAAGAATAATTCTAACTGATTTATGTCTGTACTCATAGCTAGGCCTTATGATTGCTTCAAATTTAATTTCATATGCTTTACGAATTATTTTATTGATCAATATTTAGTCATTATATTTCAAACTCTGATAAATAGACCCAAAGTTCAAATTTGTATAGTTAAGAATCTTTCCATGATTCTTGTTTGAAGAGATGAAATTGAAAAGGAACATTTTATACAAATATATTTGTATAAAAAATGCAGAGATGTGAGAATAAAATATTAGTGTGATCAATACGATATTTATTTATATCGTGAGTTCAAATATGGTAACTCATGTATTCAGTCTTGATGATTTAATTAAACGTATATTGTAATAAACAAAGTGGACTTAATATAAAACCACTTATCAATACTGCTGCATTCTCTTATATAAGATATTGATATATTTGTACAATCACTGCCCCGGAATTTTTATTAAATATTTTGTTTTCTCGAGTTATACTTGAAATGTTTTGTGTTTGTAAAATAAAACAGCTTGCCATCGCATTTAGTTAAATCAGTTTAACATTAATGAGCGAGCCCATATGACCCAGGATAAAATGATTGATTTCTGATTGAATATAGCCATCACGTCCGTATTTTATAATAACGAGTACTATTTTAAGTAACGAGTGAGCGTTACAACTCGTAAATAACGATTGAGTGACTTTCCAACTCTGGTGTTACAGTTGAAAATTTTCGTAAAAAATGTATTAAAGTAATTAATTTATATACTATAAAGACATTAAAAACTACAAAAGCCATGATAATAGTATATAAATTTATCTTTTTGAATTTATCTTTTTAAGAATGCGGTACAAATATATATTCCGCGAGAAAGATTTTACTAGATTATAAAATGAAAATTTATAAGGAAACATTAAACATTACAAAATATGTGATTTCAACAAAGTACAAAACTTATCTTTTTAAAAAAGGGTAGAAAAAGGTGGTAATATTCTTCAATTTTTCGAAAAAAAATGCTAAATTAATTAATTCATATACTGTTTATAAGAAAACATTAAACTCTATGAAATGCATGAGATATCAGTATATATTTATCTTTTTAAAAAAGGTAAAAAAAGCGCTGTGAGAATATACTCTGCATAAAAATTTTATGAATTTAAAATATATGATGAAACATAAGTAGTACATATTTTTGTATCTATTAAAGTCTAATAAATGAAAATTTTAATTTAACATTATTTTAATTTATTTTAATTTAAACATAAAAGATGTGATATCAATAATGGGCGTTAAATTTATCATTAAGTTAAAATCGTATAAATAAAAATTACTTAATTTGAATGGTACGTATCAGATATATAAAAAATCTGATATCAATAATTAGCGCTTTATAATCTTAAAAAATTGTTACCTCGCTGAATCCAAATCATATATGAACCTTGAACAAAACTCTGTTGTAAAATAATATATGTAATAAAATTAAAAAATGAAATCCAAATTGCGTTATCTTTTCAACCCAAGAGTTATCACAGAAAATTAAAAAACAGAACAAAATTTAAAAAAAAAGATTGGAAACAAGACCGTTTATGTTAAATACATTAGTTTAAATATGAAGAATCACTACGTTCTGAATGTTAAGATGTTGAACTATTATATATATATATTCATATAAATGAATTAATTTCAAAAATTGCGTGCCGATATGGTTGTCGGATTTTCAATCTGAAATATTAATAATCCCCCTCCCCCCCCCAAATTTCCCAAATTTAATCTTAAAAAACTGTAATAAACTTATTGCGAAAAATATTGCCTCGATCGGGAGTCGAACCCGAATTTCTTCCGAGCGTCCTAAGCCTTTAGACTACCGAGATCTTAGCAATATTCTTCTCTATCGATTATTGCGATTTAATTTAAAATAAAATTAAAAAATTTAAATAACAAAATTTTCATGTAAAAATACTTGATGCTACTGGATCTAAAAATGAAAATCATTCAAATGTAATAATAAATTTAATTTGAAAGCATTTATTAAAAAGAAAGTTGAATGGTAGAATATTTTATGGTAGAATATTTTAAAAACATTACAATAATATTACAGTACTATAGTTAAACCTAATAATTTTCACAACGCACACAGAAGAATTCCAAACTTAAATACTTATGTCCTATACTTAATTCTAATTTGCACGCCGTATTACTCGCTCGCACGTATTCAAATTGATTATACTTATCAAATTGATTATATTTATTCCCATCATATTTTGTTTTTAAAATTCTTTTAATCCTATATATTATAGACATTATTTATGTCTTAATTCATACTTACGTTATTATGTTTTAATATTTTATTATAACATTTTTCTAGAGTCATAATGGCTCTACATTTTTAGGTCTAGCAGCGCCAAGTGTTCTTACATGAAAATTTTTTTATTTAAATTTTTTATTTTTGTTCTGTTACATCCTTAATTCTTTGTGATAACTCTTGGGTTGAAAAAATAACGTAATTTGGATTTCATTTTTTAATTTTATACAACAGAGTTTTGTTATTCAAGGTATATGATTTGGATTGAGCAAGGATTGAGTAACAATTTTTAAAGATTATAATGTAACGCAAATTGATATCAGATTTTTTATATACTTGATACGTACCATTCAAATTAAGTATAATATTTTTATTTAAGGGATTTTAATTTGGTGGCAAATTTAGCGCCCATTATTGATATCATTTCTTTTATATGCCTGATATGTGTCGTTCAAATTAAGGAGAATTTTTATTTATGGGACTTTAATAGGTAAATATGTATCACCTTAGATCTTTCATCATATATTTTAAGTTGATACATTTTTTTTTCAAAGCACGTACTGATAAAATTTTTTTTATTTTTTTTAAAAAGATAAAATATATATACTGATATCTCATGCATTTTGTAGTGTTTAACATCTTCTTACAAATAGTATATAAATTAATCAGTTTTATATACAATTTTTTTTGAAGTTATAATTACATGAATTCTATATTTAAGAGTTTTATGTTTTAAATCTTCTGTTTTCATGTTAACAATTAGTAAAAGAAAAAATAAACAACAATAAACATATATATCATGAGTAAATTGATTATAATAAATTAATGAATACAAATTATATTTATTTATTTTCTTTTTGATTTATTATGCATTGATTTCTATACATTTTTTTCTTCTATAATATTACAATATATCTTCAAATTTTTGCTTTAATGTACAAATACATATATAGTTTTTATATGTATAAGTTTTTTATATATTTTTTATACATTTCTAAAAAATGTACACACATATCTCCAAGTGATAACTAGTTCAAACTCTTTTGTATATTTTGTTAGTTTTGCAAAGTTTAAATCAACGACCTGCCCAACCATTAAATATGCCTGGTATACAAAACAAGATGCCAGGTATGGGTATGATGCCGTCGCAAACTGGTGGTTCAATGAATCACATGGGCCCCATTCAGAGTATGCAAAACAATCCTATGCTGACTCAAATGAATCAGATGGGACAAGGAAATATTCCTCCACAAATGAATCAAATGGTGCCTGGACAAATGGGTCAATTAGGTGCTGGACAGATGCAACAAAATATGCAGGTATGTTCTATGTATTTACGTTTTTCGTTATTTACGATTTAAATCATATAAGAATATATAAAAAGGCCAAAACAAGGTAAAAGGATGACTCATTTTATTTTTGTCGTAATCTATTCATAGATTATTTTTATCATAGTCCCAGATGCAGACTCAACTACCAGGTCAAATAAATAATCAAATTACGGGACCAATGGGCAATATACAGACTAGTATATCGCAGCAAATGAATCAAATTGGTCCTGGACAATTAGGCCCTGGTCAGATGCAACAACAGTTAAATCATATTCAAAGAAAAGTATATAATATACTTATCTTTTTAATAATTCTTATTACCAATATCATTAATAATCTTCATTGATTGGTAATATTCTATCAATATAATTTCTGTTTTCATTTTTAGTCAAGTGAAATGATAAATACTGGATTTCCTGGTCCACGTAATGTTACACCTAATCAATTCTTGAGACAGAGTCCATCTCCTTCAGCTCCAAGCCCAGCTGGATTGGGAGCACCGTCGAGGTAACATTCACATTCTTTTTAAATATAATGTTTAGGATTGTGTGATAGAAATTTAAAAGCAATTTTTTACATATATCTGATATAATAACAAAACAATGTATTTCCATAGTAATCAAATGGTAGCCTCGCCTGCTCTAGTGCCATCACCAAGTCCTCAGCATGCCATTATGACAGGACCAACTCGATCTGTGAATTCCGTAGGTACGTTCAGATAATCGAGAGTTAAAAAAGTCAACATAAATAGTCACATAAAAAGTCAACATAAATAAGAAAAGGAAAAAATGGAAGTAACTTAAACTATATTGAACTATATAACTATACAGGTATGGCACCATCTCCAAGCAGTTCATTAAATACTCCTGGAGGTGTAGGCGCTACACCAAGTCCTCAGCAAGAAGATCAGGCTTACAGAGACAAAGTTAGACAATTGAGCAAATACATAGAACCATTACGAAGAATGATTGCCAAGATGAGCAACGAAGGAAGTAAGAAAATAAAATTATTAACATATGAAAATGATTAACATAAATAACAATATTAAAGTGAATGTAATTAGACTAACAAGAAAAAAAATATTTTTTAAATTGACCTTTCAGCTCAAAATCTCCCATTTTATGCTAAAAGAACATTCCTAAATTTTTATCAAAAAATATCAAGATTTATGGATCACTAATGAATGATTTTTAAATTAAAGTTTCGATTTTCCTTAATACATGTTTGATTTGATAAAAATGGCCTTAATCCAGATTTTAAATGTATATGTTTTTTTGTCGCTGAACACGATGCAATAATTCATTTAGCTTTATGATATATTCGGCTTAAGAAATACAGCTCGATTAATATGAAAAAAATGTCCAAATTTCGAGTTTAAGGTCAATTTTAGCGAAATTCCAAGCGTTCAAATAGGCCGTTATTCCCTTCAAATTATAGATTTATTTATCTAGAACAAGATCCCTCCAGGTCTAAATATCTTAAAAACTATAAGAGACTGTCACCTTTGCTAAGACAAAGTTACTCAGAATCAATATATGTCAAAGTCATTGACGTGTCCGTTAATATGAATAATTACCTCATTTTTTTTTATTATGTATTCATTTCCAGTTGGGATTTTCCCGGGATCTCCTACAGGATCTTTAAAAGTTGGCATTTCATTGGTTTATAAAACGTTTTTAAGAATAGAAAAAATATTTTTACAAATTTTAAGGTATATTGCTTTGTGGTTTTGACATCCTCAAATCAAATGTCTCAATTTAACAATAAAAAACTTTATTAGGAAATGAAATGAATACATAATAAAAAAAATATACTACATAATGTGTAATTTATTTCAATTAATTAAAAATCATTTTTTTTGTATTATATGCTCATTTCATTTTCTAATAAAAAATTTTTTTATCAAATTGAGGCATTTGATTTGAGGATGTCAAAACCAAAGCGATATACTTTAAAACTTTTTTAAGATTAAAAAAAATTTTTTCTATGAAAACGTTTTATAATCCAGTTAAATGTAACTTTTAAAGACGTTGTAGAAGATCCCGGGAAAATTTCAACTGAATCTTGTCTAGAAACCTACAATTTAGGAGGAGTAATGACCCATTTGAACGCTTGGAACCTTGCTAAAATCGACTTTGAATTCGAAATTTTTTTTTTTTTTTTTTTTTTTTTTTTTTTCTACATTAATCGGGCTGTATTTTTTAAGGCATATATCGTACAGTTAAATAAATTATTGCATCGTGTTCAGCGACCAAAAAAACATACATTAATACGAGGACAAGTCAATAAGTTCTTAGAAAATCTGTCAGATGGCACTCGCAGTGTCATGTTACATTTTTGACAAGTAGCATCTCTCAGCTGATTATTATCAAATTTTGAGCGGAATTCATTGCGTGATTTCATTTCTGTAGACGATTAAAGCAACCTTTATATTTTTTGCAAAATATAAAAAAACGAATTCAATGCAGTGATCAAAAATTTCGTGATCAAACATCTACATGTGAAAGATTTAACGCCGAAAGAAATCAAAACCGAGTTTGATAATGTTCATAGCATCTGTACTAGCGTTTGCGACTGTACACAATTGGGTGAATAAATTTAAACGTAGTCGTACATTCAAATGTGATGCATCTTGTTCAGGACATCCAATTGAGGTTGCTACGCCAGAAATCATCGATAAAGTCCACGATATTGTTTTGACTGACGAGTGAATTGATCGACGAGTGAAAGTGCCCGAGCTTGTTGAGGCCATAGGCATATCATAAGGCACAGTGATTTCAATTTTGCACGAACAATTGAGTATGAAATGCTATCGGCAAAATAGGTGCCGCGTTTGTTCACTGTGGATCATAAGCGCGACCGTGTGACGATTTCAAAACAATATTTGGAGATGTTTCAATGTAATCCAGATGAATTTCTGCGATTCATTATCTGTGGACGAAACATGGATCCATTACTTCACATTCGAGACGAAAGAACAGTCAAAACAATGGACTTAACCGAGTGAAGTAGCTCCGAGAAGGCGAAAACCGTAAAATCGGCCGGAAAGGTGATGGTCACAGTTTTTTAGGATGTACGCGGTATAAATATTGATTACTTTCCGTCGAAGCAAACGATCAATGGCGATTACTATGCGGCCTTATTGGATCGTTTCAACATTTTAAGAAAAAATGTCCCTATTTGGCGAAGAAGAAAGTGCTCTTCCATCAAAATAATGCACGGGTTCGTACCCGGCATCGATGGCAAATTCAACGAATTCCATTATGAATTGTTTCTCCATCCAGCATATTCGTCAGATTTAACTCTCTGCGACTTAACTATTTCCTATTTCCAAACCTGAAAAAATGATTCGGAGGAAAGAGATTCACCACCAGAGAACAGCTCATGGCCGAAACAGAGGCTTATTTTGAAGGGTTGGACAAATCATATTATTCGGACGGCTTATTCGGAAAAAGTTAGAGAATCGTTGAATCAAGTATATCGAGCTGAAAAGAGATTATGTTGAGAAATAAAAATGAATCGATCAAAAAAAAATATGTTTTACTAGTTTTTTCTAAAAACTTATTGACTTGCCCTCGTATATTTAAAATCCGGGAATGAGTAGTGACTAGTTGAAAAGTTAAAAGTTAAAAAGTTAATAATTTTTAACTTAACTTAGTTAATTTTAAATGCATTAATTTTTAACTTAATTTAGTTACTTTTAAACTTTAATTTATTAACTTTTTTAAAATTGAAAATTTTTCTATCTTAATGCTAATATTTTTTTTTATAAAATAAACATTCAAACAACAAAGTTTTTAAACATTAGAGAGAATTAATTTAGAAAAATCAATGATTTTATAATGATAGACTTTATAATAATAAAAATTACACCATACGGTAGTTAGTTTTTATCGATTCACTAGATTTTGTCAATTCCCGCTTATATTTGAATCACACTAATTTTAGGTATCATAAACGTATTTCAACATAAATATGAAATGAGCTTTAGATGAAAAATTATTATAGAACAGTTACACATCTACATCTAATTTTTTATTTTTTTTATATTTTTTGTAACAAATATCTAGTCGATATAGTCGTAAACATGCATGAACAGTCGTTTCATAAGTTAAAGAAAGTTAACATAAAGATTAAAGAAAGAGAAATAATGCAATATACCCTTCTCTCTCGCAAGATTTTGACAAAAACACCTACTCTGTGTGACTCTTATATATAAGCAACTTATGTGAATATAAAATTAAATTTGCCTAATAATCTATATTTGTAAAGATTATTTAATGTAATCTCATTTTAAGAAAAGTTAGGACATTCTGATCTCAAAAAATAATTTTTTTTAATATTAAAAATTAACTTTTTTTTAAACTTAAGTTAATTTAATCTTAACTTTTATTAAATTAATTCTTTATTTCTTCAACTTAATTTTATTAATTTTATAAGCCATTAACTTTAACTTAATTTAGTTTTAAAAAAACATTAACTTTAACCCAACTCTGTTACAATCCGGTTTAAATCATTTTTGCATCAAATCAAACATGTATTATGGAAAATCGAAACTTTAATTTAAGAATCATTCCCTAGCAACCTCTAAATCTTAATATTTTTTGATAAAAATTTAAGAGTATTCTTTTGGCATGAAATAGAAGCTTTTGAATTGAGAGACTGATTAAAAAAAAAATTTTTTTCTCTTTTCCTTGTCAGTCTAATGTCAATCTATTAATAAGAAATCGGATTTTCAAAACATTAAAAAGCTCTGGCTTGTTTAAAAACAAAAAATTTATTCTATGAAAATTAATGTACTTGAAAAAAAAATGTATTTAAAAATATACAAATATATGAAATATACAAATGAATAATACAAATATATGAAATTATTTTTTCATATTTAGAATTTCTTAACAAAAAGAAAGAAAGTGACATTTTTAATATTACATATGCCTTTTTAATATTAAGAAACGTTGGCATTAGCAATGGATAAAAACACAGCGATAACTTGCAAATTTTCTTTGAAAATAATATCCGTGAAAGTCTAAAAAGCGTTATGCCTTTCTAATAGCAATTCGAATAAATAACTACTGTGAATAAGTACTGTTTATCTTTGTTTGTTTTCTGTTGTAGATGTTGATAAACTCAGTAAAATGAAGAAGCTCTTGGAAATTCTATCAAATCCCAGTAAACGTATGCCGTTGGATACATTGCTAAAATGTGAAGTTGTCTTGGAAAAATTAGATTTTAAGAGAGGAGACGGTAGTGTAGGACCGCCAGTAACAACATTGAAGGAGCACCAAATTTTCAGTCCACTATTAGAAGCTGTAAGCGCACATCTCCAAAGTCCAGTAATCAATCACACATTGCAACGCACTTTTGGACCATGTTTGGATGCATTATTTGGACCAGAGATAAAGTAAGAATGCATACATATATAAAAATCGTTTACATTTTTTATTTTATGTAATAAATTTATAATAAAAAATTGAAATATATTCTATGATCTATACAAAAATAGAAATTTGCCACCACCTTTGAAGAAGCAAAAAATAGAGGAATCATCTAGCGAAATACCAGACGTATTACAAGGAGAAATAGCTAGATTGGACCAACGATTTAAAGTATGTAATATCAGCTTCTAAGTTAATTTACAATTTATTTTGTGTTATTAAATATTTACTTTCAAAGTAAATAAACTTTCAAAGTAAGTAAACATAAATTTTTGATAAAATTATTTACTTATATTTACTTTGAAAGTTTTAACACTGATGTTAAAACTTTTTACCTATAAAAATGTTTTAATTTTATAATTCGTAAATTTTGTTAAAATTTTTATATGTAAAATGATATATCAAATTACGCATTTTGTATCTGATTTATAATTAAAAAAATAATATATACATAGTAAATAGTATATACATAAATATAATTATTATTAATCATGCAATTTTTATTTTAGGTCAGTCTGGATCCAGCGCAGCAAAGTGGATCGAGATGCATACAATTAATATGTTGGCTTGATGATCGTCATCTTCCATGCGTTCCACCGATCTCAGTTACAGTTCCCGCAGACTATCCTTCAACACCGCCTCGTTGCGTTATGGCACCGCACGAATACGAAGCAACGACATTTCTGTGTGCCGTACAAAAGGCCCTGAACATCCGCATCGCGAAATTGCCGCGCCGTTTCTCTCTTTCTCAATTATTGGACACATGGGAAATGAGTGTGCGACAAGCCAGTGCACCAAAGGAAATGTCTATTACTGCCAGTACAGTCTTGATGGGTTTATAGTACAAATCACGTAAATATTTGATAACATAAATATTTGATAACATAAAAATGAATCAATTAATGATAGTCAAAAACATTAGACAATAACATAAGCAATAGCAAATAAAAAATATTGATTTGTTTTCTATATATCACTGGTCTTATATAACAACTTATTGCAAACAAAAATACTTATAAACATGAAACATGAACTATGAAAATCTATATATTATAGTAATGAAATAAGCATATACTCTTCAAAAGTTCATATTATAACCTTCTTTCGTTAATACCTATAATATTAATCACAGATCTAATTTCTAAATTTGTTATTTTAAAAAAGATTTTTATATTTCTCCAATAGACATTCTTCTTCTTCTTTCTTTTTAACAAATTGAACATGAAAAACATTTATAACTGATTGCTTTAGATTTATCGCTTTAGATTTATTGCTTATAGTATATCTATGAAATTTTTTTATTAACCCTCAGTACCCACATCTCAAAAAAATCCCTATCTATTACATCCAAGTTTTTATAATCCAGCGTTTTCTTTTGCTTGTATCTCAGATTGTAGTGAATCGATTTTAACTAATTTTTTTTTAATCTATCGTTTAAAGATTGAAAAAAAAAGAATTTTTTAATTAGAAAGTCTAAAATGTAGCACAAAAGATATTTTGCAATAAATGAAAAGCAATAATTGAAAAAAACGTTTGCACTATGAAAATCGGAGGGGGGGAGATACGCTAACTCTTTATAAGTATTGAGGGTTAAATATTTTTTTTTTTTCAATTTTATATAACACTAATTAATTATATTATAATAAAATGGCAGTTTTTCCTAATATATGTTTGTGTATATATCCGTGTATGTAGATATAAATGTATAATATATAAAATGTATAAACATACATAATGAAATCATGTAATTTATTGATTTATTAGATAAATACATTTCTATAAAATTTTTGACAATTTTATAATTACAGGTTATGTTATGTTAGTAAATATGTGAAAAACACAAATGTCTTTTTATACAATTATTTGTAATTTTATAAAAATTAATTACTTTATCACACAATTATATATTACAATATTTACATTACACAGGGTAGAGCGGGACTATTTGAGCATAAGAGCAAGTTGGTCAAACGCAAATATCTAAATAAACAAAAAATATACAGATACGTCTATGCTTGCGTAATGTAGCATTAAGACAGAGATTACTGTGTCTTAATACAATAATCTGTGTTCGACTGTTAATAACCAAATACGTGTGCTTTTTCGATTTCATATATCAAAAATAAAATTATTAGGTAAGTATTTTTTTAGTTCTACATATTTAAAGTGATTAATAACAGTCAAATGTGTTTTTTGGATATAAGTTATTATCTTATTTTTTAACTTTAATGTTCAAGTTGCTATTTTATTTATAATTTTTCATTAAATATTATAAATGTTATAAAAAAGTATTTCAGTCAACATTGATATAGGCCTTGTAGGCCAGTATCTCATAACTAACTTTATAAAGTTTATAAAGCTGCTTAAATGAAATCTGTCTTTATCAATATTTCTTATTTTATATTAACGATTAAACATATTTTACGTTTATTTATTATAAAAAGTAAAGATTTTAGTTTTTCTAATTTTGTTAAAGCATCAAAAAAAAAGAGTAGTATACAAATTATTATACTTAAGATGAAAATAATAAAAATTTGATTAATATACACATAATTCTTTCATGTTTTTAATAATATATAATCTCATTAAACGATTATTTTCATGACTCAATTTATTTTTCGAGGATGCCCAACATGCCCCATAGGTAGGGCATATTGATTCACTTTACATTCTTGTAATTAACGCATTTTTGTTCTTATTTTCATATTTTACAAGCTATATTAAGAATTTATAAGTTTAATTATTGAATCAGATAAACATGCAACGTTTTAAAATATTTATCATTAGTGTATCGTAATTGTGTGAAGATTTATAATAACTAGGTGGGGCATAATTGATTCACTTTGCATCCTTATAATTAACGTAATTTTGTTCTTATTTACAAGCTATATTAAAGATTTAAGTACTTAAATATTGAACCAGATGAACATGCAACGTTTTAAAGCATTTAGCATTAGCGTGAAGATTTATAACTAAAGAAAAAGTCAACTCTGGCTGCACTCTACCCTATATTAATGCTTAGGATAAATCAACCAATAAATGACCGAATTGTTGAATTTATATGTACGTTAGGGATGATCCTGGAATAAATCAATTATAACAAAAGAATAACTGTTAAAATTATATTTATATTTAATTTTCTTTTAAATATTCATAAAAATAATTACTTTTTTTTAACGTAATTGTTTTTAAATTAATTATAAAGTGCAACACGCATGAAAACCCAATAGACGACCGCATACACTCATCGAATGATCGAGTACGGGCTAGTAAATGACCAATTAGTTGAAACCTTGATTGAACACTGAAATGTCACAGGAAGTAATAAAAAAAATATTAAAATACTGTATACTTCTATGTATCCATATAGATTGACGGAATAGGTAATTTGATTAATGATAATATGACAAAGGATTATTTTTATTGGAAGGATTACATTCCTTTTTTGTTAAGAATATATTTTTATTCGAAGTTAGAAAATTTGAAGTAAACATGTTGCTATTAAAATATCATTTTTAAAACATTTACATATGCGTACAAACCATATGTAAATTGTTAAATTTAACTTAAAATAATCAGTCTCACGTACAGACATAAATTAAAAGTAACGCATTATATATTAAATTCTTTTGAAGTATATTATTTATAATCTGAAGTATTTATAATTTAATAAATTAAATGTTACATAATATAAATAATATAAATAATATTTTTTTTTAAGTGTAACTGAAATCTATAAAATATAATGACCAGAAAAAGTATTGAAAACTTATACTCAGGATCATTTGTTTCAGTTATTATATAATATTACTTACAATCCTACTGTTTATAATATTTTTCAATATCTTTTGTTTGATATAATTAACATTAGCACCATGATTTTTTAAATTCAAAGATTCAGTTTTTCTCTTCTAGAGAAGTAATTCGGCCTTAGCTTCTTTTTCTTTCTTTTTAATTTCCATCTCTGCCTGCTTTTTTAATTTTGATTTTTTTTTTAATTACTATTTCTTTTTTCTTATCTTCTTGCTTAATTTTTTTCTTAATTCCTCTTTCGAATTTTCGAAGTTCCTTCTGACGTTCTACTTTTTCCATTCCTCAGAACTAATAGCATAAATTTTAAGCTTTTTACTTATTTCCTTCTTTTATGCAGATATCTATTTTCTATACAAGAAAAATGTAATTTTTGTTTCCAGAATTTGTTTACATCAATAATTTCTTGTGAACTTTCTATAATGATTTCACTTATTGTTGATTCTTTTTGCAAAGATGATTCATCAAACAAGAAATTCTGACAACCTTTTTCTGCTAATAAATTTACTGATTCGCACTGAACTTTTAAACAACAATTCTATTTTAATATATTAGG
>NW_012130074.1:367840-379685 GCF_000143395.1 Atta cephalotes
TGGAAGGTTATAGTGTTGAGCAACGTGTGCAAATCATAAAATTTTATTATCAAAATCAATGCTTCGTTCGAGAAACGTTCCGCGTATTACGTGATTTTTATTCTCGCCACAACCGTCCTGCCGAGTCGACTATTCGACGTTTGGTGGTCAAATTCGAGTCAACCCGTTCGATAAATAATCAGCCAACACCAGTACATCGCCGAAACGCAAGGTCTACTGAAAACATCGCTGCTGTGCAGAATGTACGGGAAAACCCGAGGCGATCAATTTCTCGTCGTTCACAAGAATTTGGCCTTTCTGCGACTTCAACTTGGTGAATTTTGCGTCAAGACTTGTCTGCACCCCTATAAAATTCAACTGACCCATGAAGATAAACGACCATAGACAACGCCGTGTGTTCGCTGATTGGGTTCTGGAGCAGTTGGAAGTTAACCCAAATTTCGCCAAACAAATCATCTTAGCGATGAGGCCCATTTTTGGATGAATGGATGGATATGTGAACAAGCAAAATTGTCGAATTTGGGACGATACCAATCCACGCGAGATACACCAGTTCCCGAAAAATACATCCCGAGAAAGTCACTATTTGATGCGGATTTTGGTCATCGGTTCGTACTTCTTCCAAAACAAAGCGGGCGTTGCCATAACCGTCAACGGCGAGTGCTACAGACCGATGATAAGCAACTTCTTGTGGCCTAAAATGGATGATATGGATACTGATAACATGTCCAACAGATGGATGGCGCTATGTGCCACACACCGCATGCCATGATGGACATTCTGCACGAGCGATTTGAGGGCATGGTTATCTCGCATGGCGACAACGTGAACTGGCCACCGAGATCGTGCGATTTAACGCCTTTAGACTTCTTTCTTTGGGGTTATCTTAAATCGCAGATCTAGCGATCTAGTATAAGTTTAAATCCGCTGTTTGCTCATAGGTGGCATTAGTGAGCGTACAAAACCTGGGCACATAACACACTCTTTTTTATGTGTTTGACATCTGTCAACATTAACCAGTCATATCATCAGCCATTTCATACAATAACATACATTTTTTCTTTCTAATCATATTTAGTTTTTTGCTAAAAAAAAAGCATATGCGAGAAGCTTTGTTTTCTGTTTCAATTTGAAGAAATCGGCTGCCGAATCGAATGCTTGTGGAGGTCTATGGCGACAATGCTTTATCGGAAACAACGTGCAGAGATTGGTTTTGCCGATTCAATGACGACAATTTTGACCTGAGTGACAAGAAGCGTGAAAATCGGCCCAGGAAAGTTGAGGAGTATCAATTGCAGGTTCTTTTGGACGAGGACGATACCCAATCGCAAAAAATGCTTGCCGAGTGATTGGGTGTTTCTCAAGCAGCCATTTTCATACGGCTACATGCCATGAGGAAGAAAAGATCGGAAAATGGATGCCGCATGAACTGAACGATAGGCAGATGGAGCGACGCTAAAACACATGCCAAATTCTGCTTGCTAGACAAAAAAGAAAGTCGTTCCTGCATCAGATTGTGACAGGCGATGAAAAGTGGATCTATTTTCAGAATTCTAAACGCAAGAAATCTTGGGTTGATTCCGCCCAATCATCAACATCTTCCTCAAGATCAAATCGCTTCGGACGGAAGACGATGCATTTGGTAGGATCAGGAGGGTGTCATCTACTACGAGCTGTTAAAACCTTGTGAAACTGTTAATGCTCGCTATCACCAAGAACTGATCAAATTGCACCGTGCTCTGCGTGAAAAAAGTCCGCATTATCGGAAAAGACATGACAAGCTGATTTTCCTCCACGACAACACACCATCGTATACGTCAACAATGGTCCAAAACTACTTGGAGACACTACACTCAACTGGGAAGTACCCCATCCCGCTTATTCACCAGACCTGGCATCTTCTGACTATCACCTGTTTTCGTCGATGAGCCATACGTTCGTTGAGCGGCTCTTTGATTCTTACGAAAACGTCCGAAAATGACTTGATGAGTGGTTTGCCTCGAAAGATGAGAAATTCTTTTGGCGTGGTATACACAAATTGCCCGAAAGATGGGAAAAATGTATAGTTAGCGAGGGCAAGTACTTTGAATAAATTTGTTTTTGCTTCCTAGGAAAAAAAATATATTTTTCTGACTAAAAAAACAGCGGATTTAAGCTTACACCTGGTAAATACATATGAGAGTACAAATAAGTTTCCGCCATTTGCAAAAGACGGCGCCACTAATAAACTATAGTTAAAATTGTTTGATGTAAAACAACATATCGTAAGATTGGACATCCGGCAACACCATAACCTTGAAATATTAGCGATTTTGTATCAGCATCATTTATTTTTTTTTGTACGAAAATGTCGAGTTTTGAGCCGAATAAGCGTCATTTGCGGGAACTTTTGATTTACTTCTGTAATTTGAAGAAATCTATAGCTGAGGCTCATAGATTGCTTGTAGAAGCATATGGTGATGCTGCCTTAAGTGAGAGTTGTCATGAGTGGTTTCAAAAGTTTAAGAACGGTGAATTTGACATCAAAGATAAAAAACGTAACGGAAGGCTGAAAGTGTACGACAACGCGGAATTGGAAGCATTATTGGATGAAGATTCGTGCCAAACGTAAAAAGAACTTACACTTACATTAGGAGTGACTCAACAAACAATTCCGTTTGAAATCATTAGAAATGATTCAAAAGGGAATTGGATTCCATATGAACTGAAGTCGAGAAACGGTGAACGCCGATTTTTCATATGTGAAATGCTGCTTGCCAGACATAAACGAAAGGGTTTTTTGCATCGTATAGTCACTAGATGAAAAATGGATCCACTACGATAACCCAAAGAAGAGGAAATCATGGGAATCACCTGGCTATGCTTCAACATCGACAGCCAAGCCGAATATTCATGGAAAAAAACTCATGTTGTGTATTTGGTGGGATCAGCTTGATGTCGTGTATATGAGTTGCTCAAATCGAACGAGACCATTACTGGGGCTCTCTACCGAACACAATTGATGAGATTGAGCCGAGCACTCAAGTAAAAACGCGCCCACTACTCCAGGCATGACAAAATTATTTTCCTGCTGATGATAATGCTCGACCATATGTTGCGGCGCAACCTACTTAGAAACACTCAAATGGGAAGTTCTACCCCATCCGCCGTATTCTCCAGACATTACTCCTTCCGACTACCACTTGTTCCGATCGATGACGCATGGCCTGTCTGAGCAGCACTTCGCATATGAAGATTGTATCGATGATTGGACACCTCAAAAAATGAAGCGTTCTTCCGACGCGGTATCAGAAAGATGTATGGCTAGCGATGGCCATTACTTTGAATAAAACATTATGTACCGTTCTTTCACAATAAATGCTTAATTTTTGATAAAAAATGGCGGAAATTTATTTGTACTCCGAATTTATTTTTACTCTGCATTTTTAAAGTCGAAAATAACTATTCTGTAAGATTATTTAAACGACTGAATTATTACTTTTATGAAATAAAAATTTAGTTATTTTTTCAACTATTGCTCTCAAATATTTTAACTCAAATATTTTTCTGATGCTGCACGCATTCAAGGCATTCTACATGTTGAACTATTTCTTTTTCTTCATCGACAATACAAATTATAGTATAATCTTTTTGTACACGATGCTCAGGGCAAATTCTTTTACTGTTCCTTTTACTGTTCAAATAAAATCTTCCTGTTTGACGTTAACCTATATAGATTATTCCGCTAACGGGATCAATATCATTTTCTCTTGATGATCTAGAGATACAGAGATATATTAATTATAATATTTATTCGTTACTTAAAATGCTACTTAAAATGAAATTGAAAAAATTACTATAATAATAAAAATGTACTTATAAATATAAAGTTGCTTTTATTTCTCGAACTTCTGGAGCATTATATCGCTCATCGCACTAACAATGTACTCTCAAATCATAAATACAGTTATTTTTGGTAAATTCATTGAATCGACTTTAATGAATCCAGTTGGTTTGACGTTTTATTTTAATATTTTTAATTTATAAAGAGATTTTTAAGAAGAAATTTTTAAGATTTCGCTTTAACCTTCTAGCATATGCAGATGTTTGCAGACGATTTACTGCAGTGTGACGTCACGCACTTGTTAGCCAATCAAAATTGTTTTCTTAAATGTCAAATATTATTAAACTTTATTTTAATTTTTTGTGCCTACCTATACTAAAAATTACAAATTTTATTATAAATTTATAATAATGTATATTTCCATAATAATCCAAAAAATTATTTTTTTCAAATTCCGTCTCGATTATATTGTCTCGATTATAAACTGTTCTTTTGCAGATTTGCAAAATTCTATCATATAGACAAATTAATGAAAGGATCTATCTTAAAAGGTGAAGAAAATTCAAAACAATTCTAAAAGATGTTGTTTTACGAAATGTGTGTTGAATCAAATAGACAAGATATTTTAGATCGATTAGAAACAGCTTATCAATTAAACGGACTTCCACAAACAGAAATTGTTTTATTCAATATGTAAGAAAAAATTCAGATATATAGAAAAAAATTCAAAGATACTTCATTAAATAAAACAATTAACATTTTAGAAAATATATATGAAAATTCTACTCTAAATAAACATCAATCAAGAAATATCAGTGAAAAAAATTATTTCAATGAACGATTTTCGAATAATGAAATTCTAATACTAGATGTCTCTCAAAATCTAATGATATGGAACAGAATATACAAGACTCATCGAGTAATGAAAATATTACGGGATTGCTTAATGTAATAGATAACGAATTTGATTCTGGATTAAAATGTTCATTTTTTAACTCTGAGAAATTTGACAATACTGTTGCATCAGATAAGAATATTTTCATTAGCATTTTCGATCTAAACGGATGCTCCGATCTAAGTTGGATTAATGTTATACTATTGGCATTATATACTAAACCAATAAAAGAACCATTATCCTAAGTCGGAGCAAACTCTCTCGCATTGAAAACGCTATACCAAGTGTACAAGTATGACGATTTTTTTCCCAAAAAAAACACGTTAAATTCGGAAGAATGATAAAAAGAGATTTATTCAAAGTATACTCCATTGCTAGTTACACATTTTTCCCATCTTTCGGGCAATTTGTGGATACCACGCCAGTAAAAATCTTCCTCTTTTGCCGCGAACCATTCATCGAGCCATTTTTTCACATCTTCGTACGAATCAAAGCGCTGCTCAGCAAGTGCGACCGATGCAAACAAGTGGTAATCGGAAGGAGCTAAGTCTGGTGAGTAAGCCGCATGGGGTAGAACTTCCCAGCTGTGCTTTCAACGAACTTTTGCCGTGATGGAGCATTATCATGGAAAAAAATGACCTTGTGTTGCCTCTTTTTATATTCTAGTTATTTTTTAAGCAGCGAACGGTTCAAATCGATCAATTGTTGTTGATAGCGTTTGGTATTAACCGTTTCGCCAGGTTTCAATAGCTCATAATAGATTATACTCTTCTGAGTATAATCTTCTGATAATAGATTATACTCTTCCCACCAAACACAGAGCATCGTCTTCCTGCCAAAGCGATTCGGTCTTGCGGTCGATGTGGATGGTGGCTGGATCTACTCATGATTTTTTGCGCTTGAGATTCTCAAAAAAAATCCATTTTTCATCCCCAATAACGATACGATGCAAGAATGACTTTCTTCTGTATCGTTCGAGCAAAATTTCACATGTGTTTTTGCGCCTCTCCATCTGTCTCTTGTTCAATTCATGTGGCACCCATCTGCCGACTTTCTGAATCTTTCCCATCTCTCATAGGCGATTGGAAACAGCTTGTTGACTAACGCTCAATTGTTCTGCGAGTTTGTTTTTGTGTTTGTGAATCATCTTCATCTAACAATGCTTGCAATTGTATGTCTTTTTGGGCTGTTTTCCGTGTTCCTTGTCTGCAACATCGAAATCTCTAATTTTGAAACGCAGAAACCATCGTTCACATGTTTTTTTGCGATGGAGCATGTTCATAAGCTTCTCCAAGTAATCAGTATGATTCTGCAGTAGTTTTCTTCAAATGAAAACAAAAAATTAATGCTGTCCGCGAATGCTCCTTTGGTACAAATTTCGTCATATTAAATACAGCAACACAATACTATGCAAACACTTTTCAATCAAATCACTTTGCGCGTTTGATACTTGTTGATGGTACAATAAAATGGCGTATAATGTTAAATCTTTGTACTTCACATTGCATTGGTACGCCATCTGTTTCTCAAATCATCATTTTATACTTGTACACCTAGTATATGTTTTGATTTTTGAGATTTTAAAAATATAAGAATAATAGTTTTCTTTTTAAAATCTTACTGAACAAGAATATAATTTATTGAAGAACAATAAGAATCAGAAACATATATATTTGTGATTAGGAGACGCGATAGTGTCTCCGATCATGTTTAAAAAAAAATAAAAGACATAAAGACACTACAAGTCTCTTAGTCCGAGCCACCAAAGTCAAGTTTTTTGGAGGTATACAAAATTAATAAACTATAAAAAATTTTGAATCGCACGTAATATATCCTGAAAGGCGGCATCACCACAAGTAATTTGAACTAAAAAAAATAAAAATCGATCAAGTCATTCTGGACATACAAGTGTAAAAGGACAAAAAGTGATGATTTTCATTAAAAATCATCGTTTCATGAAGTAACATCTCTTTTTTCTCCTTCTCTATCCGCAGTCATGCACGTCTCTCTCACCTTTCATTCACATCTCTCCCAACTTCGACCAACTCCACCCTCTTCCCCTTTCCCTTTTCCTCCCCCATAATCACTCTCTTTTTCGTCCTATCTCACTCTCTTTCGTCCTCTCTCCTTCGTTTACTGAAAATCCGATGGTCACTCAGGGTCGTAAACTTGACAATGTGAGTCAATTTTTTTGTATACGTAACGCGTGATAGGTGACTGCTACAACCTTCCGAAGATTGTTCAATGTGCTGATCTTTATAATGTGTAGAAGGATCAAGGTCATTGGAGATGAATTGTCGTTCGATGATCACTAAGGTCATTACCTTGACTATATATGTCACGGTCAGTGTCATCGGAGTTGAATTCCCAATTTCATTTTTAATAACTTTTTAATATGAGATGGACATGGAATGACATTGCTTAACTTTCCGAAGGTTGCAGGAAATGTAGTGAGAAAACAAGTATCGTATGCCGCAGATCTATGTTAATAAGTAATAAAGATCCAGATTGAAAAAAGGAATAAAATTAAGTAAAAGCTACCGAAATATGATGAAAAGTTTGCATATAATTATAAAGAATTAAGACAAATTAAAAATAATAAACGGCGTTTCGAGCCCAAATCTCAATGTTATAATTACAAAGTGACAAGTACATACATAGTTAAAATAAAATGGTTTTAAATTGGTCGATAAAAAGATCAAAAAATGTACAGACTTCTAGTGGATGTGTATTGATGGTCATTATCGTAACCTCAATATAAAGCTGACATTACGTCGTAAGTTGATATAGCGTGTATCATTATAAATATACTTAAAATAAAGAATGGATTCCTCCATCGCTTATTCTTGTGAGAACGCAACCATATATTCTTCGTCTCTCCGATTTTAACACAATCTTTAATATTTATTCCGATTGCAACAGAATGAATTATTAATATTATATGAATATACTTTTTTTTGTTTGCGAGAAGAAGAAAAATTTTCACATAGCCTCTCATCCGGGATGTTCCCGAAGGAGAACCCAGAAGATGATCTCCTGAGTGTGCAGAATTCGATGAATCTGCGTCTCTCTTATAAGGAAGGACAGCGAACATCATCGCCTATCTAAAAAACTCCTCCTATTCAGTACTTCCGTAAGACAACATTGAACATAAATCAGAGAATTACTTTGCATATTCACAATATTTAATTTTGTAATCTTATACGACTTATGGGTGAATATGTTTGTTCGCTCCAAGAGAGAAGTACCTTAAGAGTTGCAGCGCAAAAATCGAAAATGCTTGGAAATAATAGCGCATAAATAGCGCATAAATCTTGTGTATTTTTCCAACTCGATTGTTTTTATCGCGGGGTGCGGGGACTGACTACCGGCGGTTTATTAATTTTCCTTGACATCAGTTGAATATATAATTCTGAGCGTTTTGGAAAGTTGAAACACTTTTGCCAAGACCGAACAGTATTGAATTTTTCCTTCAATATTTTAATCGTCTTCCATCTTTGTACGATAGACTTCTCGCCACGTTTTACGTTTTTGTTGTATAATTTTTTTAAGTCGGGATGTTTTTGTTTGAATTTCATTAGCGATCTCTTTCACGAGCAGCATTTTTCAAATAATAATTTCTTTTAATGTACGTTTACTTTCTAAATCTTTTTTGTATGCATCACACATTTTCTGACGTTTCGTTTTAGGATCTGTTATATATTGATCACGCATTTCTCTGACGTTTTATTTGAGGATCTTTTTCGTACTGATCACTCACTCTCTGACATTTTGTTTCAGGATCTTTCTCGTACTGATCGCGCACCGTCTGACATTTTCTTTCAGAATTCATAACATATTTTTTTCTGTGAGAAAAAGCATCTTTTTCCATTCGTTTCGAACGCTGTTTTTTAGTTTCCTTGCTACGTGCAAGTCTTTTTCTCAGTGCATCCACCTCTCGTCTTTTTAACGTCTTCAACGGCAATAACATTAATGGGATAGTTAAATTGTAGAGGTACGGAAAATGAGTTATTGTTTGTCTTGCAATTCATTTTTCTTCCATAACCTCTATTCGTCTATAACATTGCGGACATGAGGTCTTAGCAAATGATCGATCATCGTCACGATGCAAGAATTTATGCCGAATAGAATGTAACAATCGCAATCTCCATAGGATCATAATTATAATCGTCGCCTTGCGATTGAACTTCAGAAAATACTATTGTTCTGAAAGTCATGAAAGGGAAATAATCTGTCCACAAAAACTCGAATTTCTCCATTCAAATTTTAGTATTATATATTAGCATTACGGCTATCTTCATGAGAATCATATATAATAATAGTTTTTGTGTCATAATGGCAAGCAACTCAATGTCCGCCACCGAAATCTGTGCAATATTTACAAATGCTTCTTCTTCAAATTATCGTGGAACAATCCGATTGGGAAATATTGTTAACCATACAGACCGAGATATATAATCAGAATTTCTTTTAAATAGCGAATGGAAACTATCTATCATTTCCGTCAATCATTCCTCGGAAGCCAAGATGCTTTTTACGATAGAACTTGTGATACTGACGATCCATTTTCAATTGGCGTTTGGAGCAGCCTTCTAGTGATGCAAGAATCAAACCAAATTTTTCCAATTAGACGCCTATAGCAAGTCAAAGTTCTGCTATTGTAGTCAAAAACGCTATAATAGCGAATAATTTTAATTTGGATGCGTAATAGGCCCAAAACAAAATTAATTTTTGTAATTGTAGGCACCTACGGCAATCAAAATTCAGCGCTATTGGCAGCTGATGCTTTCATTCAACACTTATGTAGCAGCTTTTATACAGCGACTGAACAGCCGATAAATTTCTTTTAATTTTCCGGATCTGTAAAATAAGAAAGTTATATAAATACGTTATAAAACAAATAATTTAATAATTTGTAAATTTAAATTAAAAATTTGTAAATTTGAAAATAACTTTTACATATAATAACACTTTCTGAGAGTAGATCGGAATTCTTTTGGTACGTTTACGTGAATCTTAATAATCTGTTGAAGTTTATAATTAAACTTTATTTTCAAGATATTGAAAGAATTAATCATTTGCTTTGGCGCTGTATAAGAGCTAAGTGGTGAAATAAAGCATCGGCTGCTCTGACTGTATGAAAGCTGCCGTAAGCACTGCATTAAAATGAGTGTAATAAAGTTCTGGCTTGCCCTACGCTATATTACTATGAATAATAAAAATTTCTTATTGAACTTTATGATATTGAACTTTATGATATTTCAGAGTATCATTAAAAAATAAATCTCTATGTCAAAGATTATGTTAAAATCGGAGAGACGAAGAAAATATGATTGTGTTCTCACGAAAATGGAGGAGTCCATCTTTATTTTTAGTATATTCATATTATCTGCATAACCCAGATTTTAACGGGTGCTTTGAGACCTACCATTTTGAGATACAGCGTAACATGTCGCCGATTTGTGCGCATTGTCATGCTATTGCGGATACGGCGATGCACATGCTGTTTTGCCCGTTTTAGGCTGCGGAGAGAACACTTTTTCAGGTTAAGATTCGATGTTCTTGACATACGACTCCAATGTCAGGGCCATATGTGCTCTGCTGCGTTGGACAGCCCTCGCGGATTTCTGCGAGGCGTCATGCGCAAGAAGGAGCGAACCAAGAGAGCGTCAGGCTCTGCAGAGGCAAAGGGCTCTTTTAGCTCGAGCCTCTCTGGAATCTGACGACAACCATATGTAAAAAAGTACGAGGGCAAGTCAATAAATTTTTAGAAAATCTGTCAGATAGCACTCGCAGTGTCTTGTCACATTACTTTTTGACAAGTAGCATCTTTCAACTGATTACTGTCAAATTTTGAGCGAAATTCATCGCGTGGTTTCATTTCTAAAGACGATTAAAGCGTCCATAGAACCTTTGTTCTTTTGCAAAATGGAAAAAAACGAGTTTCGTGAAGTGATCAAACATCTATGAAAAGTTTAACGCCGAAAGAAATCAAAGCCGAGTTGGATAATGTTCATAATTTATAGCACACCAGCGTTTGCGACTGTACAATTGAGTGAATAAATTTAAACGTGGTCGTACATCCACATGTGATGTACCTCGTTCGGGACGTCCAATTGAGTCTGCTTCGCCAGAAATCATCGATAAAGTCCACGATATTGTTTTGACTGATCGACGAGTGAAAGTGTGCGAGCTTGTTGAGATTACAGGCATATCACAGTGATTTCAATTTTGCACGAACAATTGAGTATGAAAAAGTCTATCGGCAAGATGAGTGTCGCCTTTGCTCACTGTGGATCATAAGCGCGATCGTGCGACAATTTCAAAACAATGTTTGGAGATGTTTCAACGTAATCCAGATGAATTTCTGCGATTCATTACTATGGATCCATTATTTCACACCCGAGACAAAGGAACAGTCAAAACAATGGACTTCATTAAGCGAACCAGCTCCGAGGAAGGCGAAGACCGTAAAGTCGGCCAGAAAAGCCACAGTTTTTTGGGATGCATGCGGTATAATTCATATCGATTACCTTCTCTGTCAAAGCAAATGATCAATGGCGATTACTACGCGGCCTTATTGGACCGTTTCAACAACATTTTAAAGAAAAAACGTCCCTATTTGGCGAAGAAGAAAGTGCTCTTCCATCAAGATAATGCACGGGTTCGTATCCGGCAAATTCAACGAATTCCATTACGAATTGTTTCTCCATCCAGCATATTCATCAGATTTAACTCTCTGCGACTTAACTATTTCCTATTTCCAAACCTGAAGAAATGATTCGGAGGAAAGAGATTCACCACCAGAGAACAGCTCATCGCCGAAACAGAGGCTTATTTTGAAGGGTTGGACAAATCATATTATTCGGACGGCTTTTATAACTATCATCCGAATGTATGAAAATTCTGAATAATGAACCAAAAGTGCAATGATTAATATAATTATAGAATAATGTCAATATAATTTTATAGTTCACAAATTAAAATAGTATATGTATACACACACACACACACACACACACACACGCACGCACGCACGCACGCACGCACGCACGCACGCACGCACGCACGCACGCACGCACGCACGCACGCACGCACGCACGCACGCACGCACGCACGCACGCACG
>NW_012130074.1:379866-382403 GCF_000143395.1 Atta cephalotes
ACGACACGACACACACACACACACACACACACACACACACACACACACACGTATTTTAGTAGAAAGTTTGATTTAATAAAGAAAATTATAATTATATAGAAGGAAAGTAAAGAATTGATAATTTGCTGGAAGATACGGTCGCAGCATATTTCTTATATATGTATATATATATATGTATATATTGTATAAGACCTCATCCTGTCGACTTTTATTAATCTTAAATTTGTATTGTTATTATTTTAAGTAGTAAGATTAAGATTTCCAAGAAGTCCAATTAAGATTTTCAATTTTATTATTTTAATATAGAATTTTATTTTATCGCGTCATATATTTGATCATCAGTTTGTATTATTTTTTAGTGAAATAAACCTGGAAAATAAACTTAAAAAATGTATCATTAATAGAGTTGCAAAGATAATAAAGTTTTTTTCAATAACATGGATCCACATCTACGAAGATCTAGTACATAAAGCGCAAGGAAAATCATGAAAATGAGATGATTAATAAAATTATAAGATGATGTCAATATAATCTTATAGTTCACAAATTGAAAAGTCCTTACATGTTGTGCAATATAGAAATAATTTTTTATTTGCCTATTGTGATTCGGTACGCAACTCGACGGCTCATGTAAAGGAGCACGGCAATGTTAATGCCAAGATAATACCGTGTCTCCAGATCCTTCCGAGTTGATTTGTTGATTTAGTTGTTGATTTAAAATTTAAAAATATACGTATAATGTAATTATATAAAAATATATTTGGAATAATAATGTTTATTAATAACGTTATTTATTAAAAAAATTATGAAAAGAAGAAAAAAGCAGAATTGAGCGTAAAATATTCAACATTCTCACATCTAATGTCCGAGACCTGATTTTTTGCGGATCACCTTTATGAACGTGATACATAAAACACATGGAAAATCGTAAATTATATCTCATCAATTATCACGTTTTGAAATCATTTTTGCTATTATACATTAATGAGAAAGGAATATAATTAACCCTTTCGTTTACAATATCGTGTGAGACTCGTAGTAAGGGCCAAACATAGTATCATGGGTGAGAGCCGTGGTACGTCTATCGGACCAAATGTAAACAATACGTTCCAGGCTGTTGATTATGATACGCACCATCGGAACTTAAATTATATAGGTCAAGGGATTAATATAATTTAATAAAAGTTATGTGTTATCTAAAATGTCTATTTCCCCCTTATGCTATACACAAAGCGACCAAGATCGCTGAGAAAGTATTTTCGGTCGCTAGAAACAAGCGACCACAGAGAGAAGAACAAATTCTAAAGGACAGACTTGCTGTTTTGCTAGACGAGCCCAGCGTGTTCGCGTGAAGGTTCACTGATTACAATCAGAGCTTCTATTTCTTTTTTCTCTGCCTCGCTCTGCCGGGATGACGAAAAATAAAAGAATTTTAAATCACAACACTGCCAGTTCTCCATTTTTTTTTGTCAGGCTTCGGTTTTTAAGATTAATATTCGATACTCCAGCAGACATGAAAATCTCCAATTTTTGTAAACTTTTCACGTCTGCTGGAATATCGAATATTAGTTCAAGAAACCGAAGTCTCTGGCAAAAAAAAACGGAGAACCGTGTTTGTGATTTAAAATTCTTTCATTTTCCTTTTATTAAATATTTTTCTTTAAATTACATTAATCATATACCTTTCTCATTAATATGTAATAGCAAAAATTATTTCAAAACGTGATAGTTGACGAGTTATAGTTTATGATTTTTCTTATGCATTGTATACCGCGTTCGTAGAGGTGATCCGCAAGAACTCAGCGCAGTCTCGAACGTTAGGTGAGATCAGAATATTGAAGATTCTACGCTCGAACCTGCTTTTTTTTCGTTTTTTTTTTTTTTNTTTTTTTAAATAATAATGTTATTAATAAACATATTACTCCAAATATTTTTATAAAATTATAGAAATTATAAGTGTATTTCAGTGTGCTCGGAATTAATTGCGCATTTCGGGCCGATTTCTGAAGTGCTGCATTTTTCCTTCACAACATTCGACGGCCGATTGCGTGTGGACGTGCATCTCAAAAGCGTCACAATAAAAAATATGCGACCATATCTTCCAAAATTATCATGAAAATATTTTCCTTTCTAATAATTGTTATTTTCTTAATAATGTGATTGAACATCATATTAATAAATAAATGCATTTTATTGAATACTTTTAAAGTATTACTTTATTATTTTTATGATACATTTGGTTTCTTTTAAAGAGCTACTGATCATGTTTTTGTGCCACAGAATGTAATATAAAATTTTACTTTACTGCGTCATATATCTGGCCATCTGTTTGTTTTTTATCTGTTTGTTTAGTGGAATATATCTGGAGAATGCATTTAAATGATGCATTAATAATAGAACTTTAAAGATAATAGAGAGATTTGCAATAACGTGGATATAGATACGGTGAATCCCTTTTCTTAATTAGTCGCTAACAAGAAGATAACGTGATTATAGTATCAATTGTGTACTTTTTTTAGGGTAAAACATGAAAAATG
>NW_012130074.1:382943-386240 GCF_000143395.1 Atta cephalotes
TATATATATATATTCTCTTATATATTATATGTGCTATACATATATATATATATATATATATATATATATACCAATATATATCATACATTACACGATCACATGCATAATTTTCATACGATGCTATACATTTATAATATATATATAAATATATCATATTCAAAATGTTTTAGTAAATAGCTAATGGCTAATACATCAATATACCATAATGAAAATCCATAGTTTGCGTTATGTATATTAAATTTTCGGTACTGGCAGTATACGTAATAGTATTTTTCCCTACGTCCAAGGCCTATTTTACTTCTTTTTTCTTACGTTTAATAAAAAGAGATATTTTTTTATGGTTAAATGTATAGATATTAGTGATATGCTTTTACATTTTCAATATCAGAATATACAGGATGTGTTATCAAAATCCAGACAAATCGAACAATTTCTTTAAACAAAATGTTTTTAATGAAAAATTAAATATTATAAAAAATCCTTTTACTTGGCACTTGGGGGATGTCCCCTCCCTGTAGAGCACAATTATTCGATATATCTTCCATTAGCTTGAATGACGGCCTTTATTCTCGGTCTGAAGCGTTCGTACGCACGCTATAATGTAGCGCTGTCCATGCCAACGAATGCTGCCTCAATAGCGATCCTTAATGACGTCATATTGGGAGATTGCTGAGACTTGTTTGTGACTCTTTCAACTACGCTTCATAACGTAATAGTCCAAGGAATTCAAATCTGGATTATTGGGAAGCCAGAATGGGAGCCGAGGCGAGCAATTCGGTTTGTCCTGGCTTCAGAAAGCATCTGTCATATCTTTAATGTGTACAATTTGTATCGAAGATCCTCCTTGGCAATTCGACGCATTGTTGGCTCACTTACACCAACAATCGATTGCTAATTTTCGTAACGAAAATTTGCCCTCATCCGAAATCAACACTTAAGCCCTTTCAATAATTATGGGGGTTTTCGCGTTCTTTCGAGTGACTCTTCTTCGCTGGCATATTGAAACCTTGGACTTTTCTAAAGTATTTTGTCACAATATCATAAACGATTGATCTCGAGTATCCAAAGAACCGAATTATTTCCATTGCTGAGCGCCCAGCACGAAGGTCTTCGATCGCGGCTCTTCTATTATACTCCACACTTAGTTAGTTTAGTTTCAATTGCGATCATTTTGAGAATATGACTGTTTACTAGAAGCATCAGGCTTTCTCAGACGCCAACAACAATCTCTGACGGAGGCACAATATAGCGGAAAATTTTAATTGAAATTTGTTCGGATTTTGACGCACCCATACAACTAACGTAAATCAAAGCTAATGAGAGTCAAACGCATAATCAGACGTAATATCTTAAAAAATAATCAAATTATTGTATAAATCCTCTGATAAATAATATATTCTTTACTTTGTACATTTCAACTCACTTTGGAATCCTTCAGCAATACGAATATATTACGAAAAGCTCACACATACGAAAAAATTGTCACTCACAAATTGTCAGAGATGAAGCGATGTAAAATTTTAGTAGATAGAGAGCGTGTCAAGAAGCTTTGATATATAATTGATAACAAAAATACATTTATATAAATCTATCTACTAAATTTTACATTACTTCATCTTTGGCAATTTGTGACACAATCTTTTTGGATATGTGAGTTTTTCGTGTATCTATATTGCCTCATTAGTCTTTATGTTATACGTATTTTATAGATTTTATAGATTTCACTTATATAATAATTGTTTTTCTCAAAATTAGAATATTGCATGTGTGTATTATGATATGTGAATATCTACACAAATTAGAACTAGAAGTAATTTATGCTGAGATATTCATGCAGATATTTCCTATGTTTATTTATACAAAATATTGCAATTAAATTTTATGTGTACATATATACACATTATATACGTATACACATTTTATATATATACATGCAACATTAATATTGCATATTTAAACATAGGGAATGCATAAATAGCTTACCATAAATAATTTCTATCTGTAACGTGTGTATATTCACATATTATAGTATACATATATGCATTATTATATAATATTGCCTACATGTGTATTATATTTAAGTACACACACCACTAATATCTGTATACCTATTTTAACATGAATAACTTCTATATCTTTTTATCAAACGTAGCAAAAAATGGAGTAGCTACATATATATCTAATATATCTATGTATTACTAATACATGTTACATCCTAACCTAAAATGACATTATACGAAAGGAAAAATGTTATTACATGTATCAATGTACACTGTTAATACTGAAAATCTATCATTACGTATATTACATATTTTCAGTAGTATCACTTTTTCCTATGACAATGTCCAATGTCATTTTAGATCAAAATGTAACATGTATTTTTGTTAATATATTTTTATTAATATAATATTATATATGGACACGTATTGCACAATTGATATATATATATGTATATATGCATATGTGTATGTATATATATATATATATATATAGATAGCTACTCCATTTTTTGCTATGTTTATCAAAAAGAGAAATAAGTTATCTATGCTATTTAAATATAAAGATAATCTAAATATAAAGATATTATTGATCTAAAAATATGGTAGTGTTTTAGCGCTAAGACAAATCCAATATCACAGTATATTTATAATAATATGTTAAATTGTACGTGTATTATAATAGGTCAGTAAATACACATTAATTATTAAAAATTACTCATGCTGGAATATTCATGCAGATATTCTCTATGTTCATATTTATGCAATATTAAAATTTTATATTATAATATATAATGTGTATAATGATATATATAAAATTTAATTCTAATATTGTATAAAAAGACATTCATGAATATGAATTACAATTACATTTTATATGTATAATAATATATGTGTACAAACACAATGACATAAAATAGTATTCTATTATTACATATAGACATATTAGTAAATTAATTGTATATGTAATATTAAAATTATATTTTGAATACATTATTGTGTATATGTACAATATGTATTAGGTGTACAACTTCCGCCGTTTTTCTATAGATGGCTTTAGCGGTAAGTGGTGGTCAAAATAAATAGATCATAGACGTCATACAATAAACTTGGGCATCTGTCAACATAACCCCATAGAAACATTAGTCGATTTGTGTCTGCATCATAAAGTTATTCTCGATTGAAAATGTCAGTTTACGAGCCAAATTCTCGTCATTTGCGGGAGGATTTTTAATTTTTTGCTTCAATATGAAGAAATCTGCAGCTGAAGCTCATCGAATGCTCTCAAATACTTATGGTG
>NW_012130074.1:389892-398906 GCF_000143395.1 Atta cephalotes
GCGTGCGTGCGTGCGTGCGTGCGTGCGTGCGTGCGTGCGTGCGTGCGTGCGTGCGTGCGTGCGTGCGTGCGTGCGTGCGTGCGTGCGTGCGTGCGTGCGTGTGTGTGTGTGTGTGTGTGTGTGTGTGTATGTGTGTGTGTACAGGGTGTCTGGAAATAATCACCAAATATTTCGTGGGCAGGTAGAGCGGACTAAATTGACTTTTCGACTCAATTTAGTCCGTCTATGTACCCATGAAATATTTCGCGATTATTTCCAGACACCCTGTATATATATATATTATACTTCATTGAAAGTGTAGTTTAATTTCAGTTTATTGTAATTTCAGTGATTTCTAGCTGAAAAACTCATTTTCGACAAAGTTTCAGAAAAATTTCAGCAAAATTTTTATAACATACTAAAAAATCACTGAAACTCAATCGAAATTTCTCTGAAATCTTGCAGAAATTTGTCTGAAAATTTTGCTGAAATTTTTTTGAAATTTTGTCGAAAATAAATTTTTCAGTTAGAAATCGCTGAAATTAAACTGAAATTTTGTTGAAAAGAGTTCTAAAACGTAGAATAACTTCAGAAACATTTTTCCACCAGGGCATAATAAGGAAATAGGAATAACTATTAGATATTAGCAATAGGAATTAAGAACAGAGATTAAATGTAACGTACATGTTTAAATGAGATATAAAATATAAATGTATTGTACATTTTATACCATCCCATACAGAATAACCTCTTTATCTTTATAAAGGATATCGTATCACGATATAAAATAATCAATTTTTTTAATCAATAAAATAAGCAAATAAGTAATTCCAAAGAGTGATAAAGAGAGATCAAGAATAAATAAACAAAATTAGAAGTTGTGCATGCGAAACAGAAGATATTGTGTCTGCCGATCTATTCATAAATATCACAACCTCATTGTATTTAATCTATAAAATGTTAAAAATTATGAAAGTTACTACTGAAAAAAATCTCGCAGTCTTATTATTGTGTATAACTTTACAAATAGGAGAGAACATTTCAAATATGTTAAGAAAAAAAGAAAGCATAAGAAATAGATGTTTGGTTCGTCCTACTCAACTTACAAAAGGATATTTCTTGATGACTATTCTAGTCAAAGAATTTAAAAAGGATAAAAATCTCTTTTTCCATTATACTAGAATGTCACTCAGTTCTCATTGATGTAATGTCATCCATTTATCTAAAACAATCTGAATAAAAAGATTGGCTCCGTACTTCCAATAGATTCAATAATACTTGGAACATGTTTAACTGCGAAGGAGTTATAGACGCATTTTAATTCAAGCACTCCCTAATTCCGAATTATTATATTTTAATTATAAAAAGACATTAAATATTGTTCTCTTGGCTGTATGTGATCGCGAATATAAATTTATACTGGAGCTTATGGAAATAAAAGTGATGATAGAATTTTCAGTAGATTCAGTAGAAATAGGTCAAGGATAAAATACCTTGTATTTATCATCAAATTATGCTTTCCTTCCTGGCACTAATATAAAAACAGCATATTTATACAATAGGTGATAATGCTTTTGAACTGTTTCGTCACTTAATGAAACCTATTCCTCAAAAATATCTTACCAAAGAAAAAAAGATATGCAATTACAGATTGTGCTATGATTGAATTTGTGGAATTTTAGTTTAGGAGATATTTATCAAGTCAATATACTAACTTTGAAGATATGATAATGAAGGAAATATGGAAGATCAAGCTGCATACAATCGCATGTTATCTTTAACAGCTACTGTTGAGGCTAATAGACAACATGATAACTTAGCTGCTTGGATGAATAGCCCACATGGTGAAATATTTCGTGGCAATATGATTATATTTCTAGGAGTATATAGAGACAATCATTAATATTACATTACTTTTTATTTATTGAAATCATGTACCTTTTTACATAAAAATATTGTATATTGCAAATATTTTTTTTATACTTTATCAATATTATTTTTCTTATTAATATTATGTCTATATGTAACGCAAAAAAGTATTTTATTTGACAATAATACTTTTGCATACAATTTATTTGTTCATTAAAAATTATATCAGATGTAATTAAAATAATTAATAAAATAAGTAATAAGAAATTCTAAAGAGAGATAACAAGAATAAATTAATGAAAACTAGTTAAGCTAAGTAAGTAAGTTAGTAAGAAAGCTATCAATTCCAAAAGAGCGTTTATTAATAATGTTAGAGAATATTTGTTGTTTAATTACATCGTAATACAATCTTCAATGAATAACAAAATTTAGATAAATAACAAAATATCTGTGTAACACAAATATATGCTTTATTTAACGATACTGTTTCATAATGTTATATCTATATGTAATGCAAATAAATTGTTTCATCTTACAATAATATTGTTTCATAACAATATTTATGTAACACAAATAAAATATATTCTTTATCTGACAATAATACTATTTCATAAAAATATTATATCTAATTGACGCAAATAAAATACATACTTATCTAACGATAATCCTGTTTCATAATAATATATATACACTATGTAAATAAAATATATACTTTTTTTTAATCTGATAATAATACTGTTTCATATAGTTTTATAACATTTACGTATGCAAATAATATATGAACTTTAATGATAATACTTATAAATGATAATGATAAATATCATATAAAATATTTATTCATGATAATATTTATTAACTTTCTTCTTAGTTCTGATTTTTGTGATTCATTAGTATTTCATAATTCGGCCAAAATCATCTTTGTCACAGCTTCATCTCTATCACATTATCTATTACATTACCATTTGAAAACGTTCGAGCTGCTATTGCAGATTGAGATACTAAACTAAGTGATTTTTCCAGCACATTAGGCGATTCTTGAGATTTTTTTTTCTGAAATGATAAAGATAATGATATAGATTGAGAATTTGTAGAGAATATAAAAATATTTGTTGAATCAGATCCTGTGGGTAATATCGGCATCGTAAACATAAGTAATTCAGTTTGCAGATCATTCCTTGACATAATAAATTAAAAATTAAAATCAATATCAAAATATTTAAAAATTAATAGAAATATTTTCAAATCAAAATTTCATAATTATCTTATTGGTTGTGTCACTTAGAAGCGATCTTTGTCCATAATCTTTTTCTGCAGTCTTTATATTAATCCAACAATATTAAAGATAAATATTAAGATAACAATATTAAAGATAAATAAACTTATCTGTAAATCTAAATTTGATTTAGAGATTAAATTTAACTTAGAGACTTGCCAGTTTTTTAATTAAGATTTAATTATTAAAATTAATTATTAAAATTAAATTAATTATTAAAATTTTTTATTCTAGAAAACAATATATTGAGTTATTATTTAAAAAATTTTTTCAGTATTTTCTATAAAATGAAATAAAAGCTAAATAAAAGTAATTACAATAGGCTTTTACAATTCAATTACGAAAGAAGATGATAACACACAATAAAAACCGTGGATGTTAATAAAAAAAAAACAATTACAGTGAAATTACAATTTCACTGCAATTTAAATAACAATTACAGTGAAATTATGAAATATTTGTTATGAACATCAATTTGACTCTATTACCTTACTTCTCGTAATTTTTAAATTAGAAAAAAATTTTAAACAACACAATATATGTTTAATATGTAACTTATTTACAAATATACTATAACACAATTGGACAATTCTACAATTGAAGTTGTAGTGATCGTAGTCTTAAGTCGTAGAAAATTAATCAATTGAATATGAGAAGAATAATCGACTATTTGTGCTATTGATTGGTCAATTTTCTACGATTTAAGATTACGGCCACGATTTCTATTGTAGACCTCGCATAATATTAGGTGTACAACTTTGCTTCCGCCGTTTTTTTCCGAAATTCGAGGCTTTATTGTAAAAAACTGGTTATACATTTATGATTCAAAGTATTGTCCATCGCTGGCCACTATTTTCTCCCATCTTTCGGGTAACGTACGAATCCCGCGTCGAAAAAACTGGCATCATCTTTTGAGGCTATCCACGAATCGATCCAATTTTTTACTTCTTCATAAGACCGGAAGTGCTAGTCAGCCAGGCCGTGTGCCATTGATCGAAACAAGTGATAGTCAGAGGGAGCAACGTCTCGAGAATACGGCGGATGGGGTAGGACTTCCCATTTCAACGTTTCCAAGTATGTCTTGACCACTTTCGCAACATGGGATCGAGCATTGTCATGCTGCAAAATCACTTTATCTCTCGTTGTATTGCGGCCGTTTGTCTTTCAATGCTCGGCTCAAACGCATCAATTGCGTTCGATACCGATCGCCTGTGATTATTTCAGTCGGTTTTAACAGTTCATAATACACTACGCCGAGTTGGTCCCACCAAATACAGAGCATAACCTTGGACGTCAAAATCACCGTTCTTGAAGCGTTGAAACCACTCACGACGCGTTCTTTCACTAATAGCGGCCCACCATAAGTATTTGAGAGCATTCGATGAGCCTCAGCTGCAGATTTCTTCATATTGAAGCAAAAAATTAGAACCTCCCGCAAATGACGAGAATTTGGCTCGTAAACTGACATTTTCAATCGAGAATAACTTTATGATGCAGACATAAATCGACTAATGTTTCTATGGGGTTATGTTGACAGATGCCCAAGTTTATTGTATGACGTCTATGATCTATTTATTTCGACCACCACTTACCGCTAAAGCCATCTATTGGAAAACGGCGGAAGCAAAATTGTACACCTAATATTAAATTTAACATACATTATGTTCCCAATGACACTGAATCAAATAAGAAAATTCGAAAATCTCAACGACATTTCCATCAATATTTACCTCATCGAGGAATAAAAAGAAATTCTTTCGGCTATCGACCGAAAGAAGGGCAAACACATCAATCTCTTGTACGTACAGGATCCATGCAATGATAATTCAGAGCATTTTGCATGGATTAAGGATTTATCTTGCCTTGAGATCGCAAATTACAGCAAAAAAGAATAAAATATATTCCTGTGATAGATTCGTATACATTTAAAAAAGAAAAAAAAATTATAAATATTTTCAGCAACATTTTTTAAAAATAATAATAAAAATTTGTGTTATTTTCCAGCTTACATTATTTTTAGATTTAGCGCAAAACTAGAGATCCACATAGCAGACTGTGGAAAATTTAACAACGCGTGATTCGATTGCCCAGTGAGGACAACAAATGATAGTTTAAGCAACTATTGCAGAAAGGAACGCATTTCATTTGTTGTATATGCCGACCTGGAATACACTTTGAAAAGGATGAAAAAGGAAGATATGGAAACATTAAGTTACACGTACCAATAGGTTTTTATATAGTATAGCGTACTATGTTCATTGCTTGTATGATAACTCGCTGTCGATCATTGTCATCTCACCGGGCGACATAGAGGCTCCGCGCATTCAAATTACAACTTAAATTACAAAGATTCATATTGCATTCCCATAGTTTTTTCATCAATTTATCGGAATACGATGTACATCATCAAAGAAATAGTCACCGCTTACGAATGACGTATAGATTTATTACCGATAACGAAAGAAAAATACATTTCGTTTATGAAACATGTCGATAGCACTATAGATAAAAATGACCGAAAGAAAATTTGTATAAAATTATAATTTTATAGATTCGTTTAAATTTCTCGCATCAAGTTTAGAAAAATTGGCATCGTATCTCGATAAAGATAAACTACGGATAATGCGTGAATTTTTTAATTTATCCGCAGAAAATTTCGATTCGAGAAACCACCTAACAAACGAGAGAAGAAGCTCCTTGCGACAATGATAAAAAGCGTTACGTCATATATTATCGCAATCTGCAGCTGCTGTATTCATCACAGTCTTTGCATTACAAAGATCCATCGTATACTGTAATTTGCGCAATCTCCATGGCTTCGCGAGTACATCGAACAATACAAATTTTAGAACTTTAGCAAAGAATGAGTTCTAGAAAAACTTATTCAAATGAACAACGCGGTTTTCGGCAAGACCATGCAGAATGTGCGTAACCATGTTAATGTGCGATTCATTGGGATGGAAGATATGGTGTAAAGGTAATGATCGCAAAACCAAATTTTCACGTAGAAGCGTTTTTTCCGAGAATTTTCGCGATAGAAATGCGAAAACTCGAGGTGAAGTTCGACAAATTGATATACGTAGGTATATGCATCCTCGATATATCTAAAACGTGTTTATACGAATTTCATTATGAGTACATGTTACTGCTCTTTCATGAAAAATGTAAAATATATACCGACAGGAACAACCTTATTTATCACATCGACGATGTTTACGCTATTATGAAATGCGATATCAATAGATTCGATACGAATGATTACGCGATCGACAACGCTTACGACATTCCGCTAGTCAAGAAAAATTTTCCCGGTTTAATAAAAGATGAGAACAATGGTGCGATTATGACCGAATTCATCGAGCTTAGAACGAAAATGTACGCCTTGCGCGTTGATGATAAAAAAGATACTAAAAGAACAAAGGACGTCAAGAGCAACGTTATAGCGAGATCCATAACGTTCAATGATTATACGCAGTGTCTCAATGAAATGACGCGCAGTCGTGCATAAGATCAAAATTGCATGAGGTATATACCGTATCCGAAACGAAAATCATTCTGAATCCATACGATGATAAGCGGTACATTGTTCTAAATTCTACGGATACGCAGCCATAAGGACATTATAAAATATTATTATAAAAAAATTCATTTCTTTTTTTCATATTTATGTATTTTTCATTAATAAAAACACACTTGTATATGATGTATAATATATTTAATATGTATATTATGTATATTATGTATAGTATGTATAATATATATATTATGTATAGTATATTTGTGCGTATGTACATATGTATGTACGTATGCATCTGTAATATGTATAACATATATAATGCGTTTATATTTAATATGTATTTACACAGAGAAAAAAATAATTTTTGTACAACTTTGCTTCCGCCGTTTTTCTATAGATGGCTTTAGCGGTAAGTGGTGATCGAAATAAATAGATCATAGACGTCATACAATAAACTTGGGCATCTGTCAACATAACCCCATAGAAGCATTAGTCGATTTGTGTCTGCATTATAAAGTTATTCTCGATTGAAAATGTCAGTTTACGAGCCAAATTCTCGTCATTTGCGGGAGGTTTTAATTTTTTACTTCAATATGAAGAAATCTGCGGCTGAGGCTCATCGAATGCTCTCAAATACTTATGGTGGGCCGCTATTAGTGACTCCTTTTTTACGCAAGACCTTTTCAACTAGATATACATCGAGATTAGCGACACGATTCATTCTCACAGAATCCTCCAGCGACTGGTTTTCCGCAGTAATTTTCCAGTAAATACGTCATAGGATTCTGTACTTTGATGATTCTAAACACTTCCAATTTAGGATATAACCTATATAAAGATTGTCTTGAATTTGCTTACACGTACCGAGTCACTTTGAATCACAGGAGTGTGACGGCCTTTACTGTACACCGTGTTTAAGAGTTTATCAGCAATCATGGGAATCACATCGATGGGCTGCATACCGATAGTTCAATGCTTTCGTGCGTTGTACTTAGACACGAGACACGGTAGCAAGTCGATCCATTTATAATTTCCATTACTCGTAAATTGTTTCCACATATCGTTTTTCAATGTACGATTGAATGACAGTTCAATGATAGATTCATTATGGAATATGTTGAACAATGATAAATTTATGTTGCATTTTTTCAGGAGTTTTTGCATGTTTGCGTTGTAAAATTCTTTTCCCATATCGGTTTGCAAATTTTTCGGACATCTTCTATCATCTCGAATTATCTTTGCGATCGCTGTAGTCATCTCACTTCCACTCTTGGTTTTCAGCGGTATGGTCCATGCGTGCTTACTTAACACATCAACGGTGAGAATGTAGTAATAACCTTGGTTGAATGTGTAAAAGCACATCTCGACCACATCTGCCACAGGTCATTGTATCTGTAAACTATGACACGTCTGCGTGGAATATTTTTTCTCGCAGGAGCGTGCAGTTCTTCAGTCGTCTTTTCGAGGTTTTCCTTCTCAGATATGTTACGTTATGAATATTGCTGTATAATGCGTAAAATATCAAAATTCTTAAAGGCAAAAGTTATTTATAGACATTTTGATGTCAACTAAAATGATTATGTATCTCATTTCAATTTATAATAAAGCCAGCTTCACGAAGCTCCTCGATAATAGACAATATTTCATTATCATGGGCGTTGTGATCTGCCTAACGCGAGGCCTCAAGCAATCGGAGAAGATTTACTAGCTCGTTAGAATCATCTCAATAATCGATTTTATTGTCGTTTAGAGTCATGGTGCGTGGTATTACTTTTTTGCAACTCTTTTATCTAACTTGTTATTTATTTTCCTGGCGCATGGCATGCCCGTTCTAACTTGTATTTTACTTGACACCAAGGATGCTATTATATTCTTATTATTTATATATTTGTTATATTATTATATATATATATGTGTATATATATATATATATATATATATGTATGTATTAGGTGTACAACTTTGCTTCCGTCCGTTTTTCTATAGATGGCTTCAGCAGTAAGTGGTGGTCGAAATAAATAGATCATAGACGTCATACAATAAATCATACAATAAATAAATTGGGCATCTGTCAACATAACTCCATAGAAACATTAGTCGATTTGTGTCTGCATCATAAAGTTATTCTCGAAAATGTCAGTTTACGAGCCAAATTCTCGTCATTTGCGGAAGGTTTTAATTTTTTGCTTCAATATGAAGAAATCTGCGGCTGAGGCTCATCGAATGCTCTCAAATACTTATGGTGGGCCGCTATTAGTGAAAGAACGTGTCGTGAGTGGTTTCAATGCTTCAAGAACGGTAATTTTGACGTCCAAGGTCATACTCTGTATTTGGTGCTACCAGCTCGGCGTAGTGTATTATCAACTGTTAAAACCG
>NW_012130074.1:399203-420179 GCF_000143395.1 Atta cephalotes
ACTTTTATATACTAGTTTATCATTTTCTGTGTAAATAATATCGTCGAGAGTTCTTTTGAAAATTAATTCGTACAAACCATGTGTACCTTTGAATTTTATATTTTATTCCATCTCAACAATCACAAAGTCATTAGTGTCTACATCAAAAGATTTGTCACCAAGCATCGTACTCGCTGAGATATAATCGTGATCGATCGCCTTTTCTCTGTCACCACCGAGAAGCATATTTACATATTTTTGTTCAAGTGCCTTCAATTGATTATACAACGCCTCACAAACTTGCCGCGTTTGCAATAATTGTTTCAAACGGTTCATTGGGCGTTTCATAAACGTCTTCAACTGAGGAAACGTGCGAACGTTCGTACAATAATTCGTGTGGTTCAGGCAACGCATTGGAATTCGACGTAATGATTCTTTTGTACATTGCTTTTTAGACAACGGTAACGGTATAATTGAAGCCATGAATTATTCATCCAGAAGTCATCATTATCATCTTCATGAACATCTTTATTATCTTCAGATTTTCTTTTCTTAACATTTTTATAACGTTGACTTCTTTCTTAATTGATTGAGATTCATCATTAGCGGTGTTCTCGACAATCTGTTTTAGAGATTCGACGATAGGCTTAAAGTGTTTCTCCAAAAGTATATCTTCCTCTATTTTTTAAAGCGCGGTATTTTTTGGGAATCAATTCATTCGTTTTCGCAATTTGTTTCGCGATCCTCTCGTGATCCTTGAGTTAACCTTTATTGCACGCGAAAGGAAATGTTGTATAGTAGACGTATTGACAACGATTAACCATGTTAAGGTATAACTCATTATCCTTTTCTGTATCGTCTTTTCGTAAGCGCATTTTCTTTATCTATGATTACAAATCCATACTTTTATCTATGATTACAAATCCATACCAACAGCAACGACACAGTTCGCAGAAATTCTCATGTAAGACATGTAAGACATGTCAGTGTTTACATGATCAATGTATACATATTTCAGATTGGTACCGTCCTGTTTGAGCAGGATTAACAGATTTGCATTATCGTGTATAAGATGCTTCGGTATCTTTGCGTATGTCTGACACAGATAAAAGCAGTTGACGTCCGCGTGTCGACCCATCGCAAAATACTCTCTGATCGTGTCTTGCTGATCGCATGCCACGTCATCGAGACAAAAATGGAATTTGGAAGCGCCCCGTTCGATAGTACTATATCGTTATTATTGGAGAATGTAAAATAACCAATTTTTTCAATGCTAATAAATTCTCCAAATATCGGTATATTAGCTGTTGCAATGACTTCGAGTACATGTACACGTTTCTCGAAACGTATGTATGTAGACTTTCCAGCAAACTTGTTAACACGTTTGTTTCGCTGCAGTTCAATGGATCGCAGATGATTCCGCGTATAGAAATCGGTAGTATGTTTCCATGCTTGCGTATTCTTTTTCAGTCTTTATTGTCGACATTAGTCACTTTGATCGTTTGTGATTGTCGCATGAATTTCATATCTTCTCCCTTTATGATAATGATAATATTGAAAAAACAATATCGAGACGGATGTATTTATAGTAACGCGCAAAGCGAAACCGCTCAGTATTCAAAATGCTTCTTATCATATCAGATTGTGTACATAGTTTAATTGCCAAAGAATTGAAATATGTACCGAAAATTATTTTGCTAGAGAATTGAAGAATTAATCCTTAATCTGAATCAGCCTTTATATGCTCGAGTAATCTATTTTCATAGATCAACTATGGGATTATTCAAGCATGTACCAGATATGTAAATATGAAACCGGAATTTATCAATAGATGACCATAACTGTCAATGTAATTGCCGTTAGACGGCGCCATTGACGCCATTTCCTTGTTCTGACATCTGACAAAGATTTTCAATTCACAACAATATAAGTTTCATACAACAATATAGTTTGTAATAACGTTGAACATGTCGAATTTTGTTCCTGGAAACTACGATTTGCGGACAGCATTGATTTTCTGTTATCATTGGAAGAAAACTGCTGCAGAATCGCATCGAATGCTTATCGAAGCTTACGGTGAGCATGCTCTTGATAAATCACAGTGCTTTGAGTGGTTTAAAAAATTCAAAAGTGGCGATTTTGACGTGAGAAACGAAGAATGTGGAAAACCACCGAAAAAGTTTAAGGACAGCGAATTGCAAGCATTGTTGGATGAGGATGACGCTCAAACTCAACAACAACTCGTGGATTAATTGAGAGAAACCATCTCCATACGTTTGAAATCCATGGGAAAGATCCAGAAGAAAATGGGAAAATGGGTTCCACATGAAAGACAGCAGGAAAACCGAAAAACCACTTGCGAAATGCTGCTCGCCAGGTACAAAAGAAAGTTATTTCTCCATCGAATTGTAACTAGCGACGAAAAGTGGATATATTTTGAGAATCCTAAGCGTAAAAGATTATGGGTAACTCCAAGCGAACCATCGACATCGACTGCAAGGCCAAATCGCTATGAACGGAAGATAATGCTCTGTGTTTGGTGGGATCAGAAAGGTGTGATTTATTATGAGCTGCTAAAACCTGGCGAAACCGTTAATACTGAACGCTACCGACAACAAATGATCAATTTGAATCAAGCTTTGTGTAAAAAACGACCGAAATATCAAAAAAGGCAACACAAAGTGATTTTGCTTCACATTTGATAATGCACCATCACACACAGCAAAACTGGTCAAGGAAACGATTGAGGCATTTGGTTGGGAAATACTTTCGCATACGACTTACTCACCAGACTTGGCTCCGTCCAATTACCACTTATTTGCATCGGGACACGCACTTGTTCAGTAGCACTTCACTTCTTACGAAGATGTACGAAAATGGCTAGATGACTGATTTGGCTCAAAAGAGCAACAATTTTTTTGGCGTGGCATCCACAAATTGTCAAACAGGTGAAAAAAATGTATAGCTACCGATGGACAATATTTCAAATAAAATATTTTTTATCATTTTCATGCAATAACCGTGTATTTTCTAAAATAATTCTGGTTTCATATTTACATACCTGGTAAAGGCTGATTCAAATATTCAGCAACATCGTCGATGCTTGAAACATTATAATTTGCTCTGTCATCGATCGCATATTGATCCAGCGCCACTAATAAGAAATTGTAGCAAACGTCAACAACAATAAAAGGCTGCGGTTTCTTAAATCACGCGATAAACGTATTCCGAGTTGCATATCCCCGATATCAATTTTGTGGTCCAGGTATGCATTTAGAAAAGCGATTGGCTAGAGGTGATCGAGGCATTAATCAGTTGGACGCGGAGTGTCGCGAATACAACATAGCTTATTCACAAAGCAAAGGTCTAAAAAAACGACACGTAACTAAAAAGAAAAAAGCTTCTCGCTGAGGAAGCGCGGAAACGGATTACCGCGAAAGATTCGACTCTCTTGGAGAGTCTGCTGCCACATTTGAACGGCTATGAAAGCCAAAATGAAAATTGGTATCGGTCTGAAAACGAAGAAAAAAAAGCCGATGAAAAAACGAATATTACTGGTGGCAAAACGCGATGATATCTTATCTATTTTACTGCTGTTGGGAGCCTTCGACTCATTAGTCAGCTACAGGAGTCGCAAAAGCTATAAACGATAATAAAGCGTAACATCAGGAAGAAATAACCGCGTCATGGAAGGTCAGTTTATCTCGCTTCATACAAGCGTGGATGAAGGAGTCACAACGGAAAAAAATAAAAAAGATTAAAAAAATAAACGTTAAACAGTTGCCAAAAATGCCGAAGGATGTAATTATCATCGTAAAACTGCAACAACTGGCAAAACGTATGCGTATTCCATATTTTAGAGATATTTTTATGGGTACTACCTTACCAACAGAGGGAGTGTATAGAAACGAGAACAATGTAAATTTGGATAATGCTGATGGACCAGATATCTCATTGAGTGGCGCGAAGCTGGGAAATCGTGCTGTTTGCTTTAGTTTCGACAATCTTCGACTAACGAAGGAATTGGTGCGATATTTGGATGTAATCGAGTATAATCGCATGCCTTATCAATGTTACAATCAAAGTAACAATCAAGTATTGTGGACAACTATGTCTATAGTTTTTATAGACGGTTGACGATTAATTTAAGAATTGACATTGCACTCTTTCAATTCAGTAGTCATTTAAACATGTCACTGACATTTACGCTCACCGGCAAGAGTAGCATCCTCACGGCTTTTCGGCCGCAGATTTAAGCGATGACGATTACGAGCTTGGTTTGTCGGACTTTGAAACCTATCAAACAATATCTATGTAAATTAATTGAATAATTAATTGAATAATAAGTTTTACTTTGATGACAGAAAAATTGTCATTCCCGAAGGATCGTGAGAAATACGCGACATAAATAAGTATCTAAGACAATTCTACAATTTTATCGTAATGATGTTGCGAGAGAGAAAACGTTTCGCAAAGAGGATAAACAGTATCCATTGACTATTCATGTCAATAATAATACAATGAAGAGTGAGATCAAATGCGCTTATCGAATAAATTTCATCAATGTTGCCTCACAATGTTGGATCATTATTGGGATTTTTAGCGTGCTGGAACCGCAACAGTGGCACGAATCAGACGTATCGATAAATATCATCAAGGTAAATATCATTCGCATTGAATGCAATGTCACCACGGGTGTATAGCAACGATAAGTCTGTGCACACGATACATGAATTTTCACCGAGCGCGTCAACAATATAAGGAAAAACCGATACAAATTATTTACTTTCCGATCATCGTACGGATCTGACGATTCACGTTGTGAATCAAGAAGGACGATTGCTCGATTTTCACAGAGAAGAAAGCTACAGGAGTCGCAAAAGCTATAAACGATAATAAAGCCGCGTAATATCAGTTGGAAGAAATAACCGCGTCATGGAAGGTCAGAAGTTTATCTCGCTTCATACAAGCGTGGATGAAGGAGTCACAATGGAAAAAAATAAAAAAGATTAAAAAAATAAACGTTAAACAGTTGCCAAAAATGCCGAAGGATGTAATTATCATCGTAAAACTGTAACAACTGGCAAAACGTATGCGTATTTCATATTTTAGAGATATTTTTATGGGTACTATCTTACCAACAGAGGGAGTGTATAGAAACGAGATCAATGTAAATTTGAATAATGCTGATGGACCAGATATCTCATTGAGTGGCGCGAAGCTGGGAAATCGTGCTGTTTGCTTTAGTTTCGACAATCTTCGACTAACGAAGGAATTGGTGCGATATTTGGATGTAATCGAGTATAATCGCACGCCTTATCAATGTTACAATCAAAGTAACAATCAAGTATTGTGGACAACTATGTCTACAGTTTTTATAGATGGTTGACGATCAATTTAAGAATTGACATTGCACTCTTTCAATTCAGTAGTCATTTAAATCACCACAGATTGCATGTATGGAGGCGACAGCGATAAAGAAATATGACAACGATAACGTGAGATGCTTGTTTTGAACAAGCAGACGAAACAGGGGACATAATTTTTGTCAGAAGGATAACAGCGATCAAAAATATTCGAACGTCCAGTAGAAAGAAACTCACTGTGTCGAACGTTAAATTTTTACAATAATTGGGCTTTGTTGTACAAAATATCTGAGAAGATTGATATCTTGAATATTGGAGGCGAAATAATCTTTGACGATCGCATCGTCAAATTCGAGTTTCACACGTACAATCCGTACAATACGACGTTTGAATAGTGACGAGATAAGGATACAACAACAGGATTTATACACGTTACTGTGTGAAAGCATTCTCTACGTCGAAGAGAGATTGACTTCAAAGAAAAAAAATGTACAAAAGCCAACTCTTGGATGTAATTGTGCGTTCATGTTCGATAAAATTTGATATGAACTCAACGATATGGAAATCGATCGATAGCAGAAACGTTGGAATAACTAGTCTTATGGAGGATTATGCAATGTTTTCTAATGAAATCATATAGTTTGCATAATGTTAGATTTATCGACTCTAGTGATACCACGAAAAGCCTAATGACAGATGACGGATACTTTAATTTTTATATATTCAGCATATTGTTGTGCTTTTGCGAGGATTACAAGCGTGTGGTAATTAACGCTCGTCACGAATTAATTTTGATACGAGTGCGCAACGGTAACAATTACATAGTCGGAGGTCCAGTGACAGAGCCGACGCTTGAATTATTCAAAGTACAGTGGCGAATGTTTCACGTTGCGTTGAACGAAATTAATAAACTATCCATGCTGCGTGCTTTAGAGAGCGAACGATATCTGAGTATGAGTTTCCGTTCGTGGGATTTATATCTCATATTTGAGTACTCCATATTGCCGAATACAATGAAGCATTTCAAGATTGCGACTCAGCTGGAAAAACCACGATACGTTAGCTTTCGTCTATAGACTGATAAAAATATCATGACAGCACGTAAAACTTCGACATCTGTAAATTAACTAATGTAAAACTTTATCTAAACTCTGAATTTTATCTGTATGACGATCTAAATCTAGATTTTGACAAACACAGAGCCGCTATTTTGTATGATATATATTTACGTTTCCATACGTCTTACTTACTATCAAATCCCTCGTGAAAGAAATGAACTATCATTCCAATTATACTGTTTTTTGAAAGATTATACTCTAGTAACTATTGACTGCTCGCGACAAAACGAGTTAAGAGTGGCACCGTGGATGTATGATTAGAATTTGAATTCAAAGAAAATGTACCCACGAATACAACTGCCTATTGCCTTATCATACACGACCGCGTGATCGAATATAGTCCAATATCAAATGTGGTACACAAGATTACGTAAATTATCATCACTAAAAAAATACCCTCCCCCTCTTTTTAATATATGAGATAAAATCCAAGATTCTTTGTGATCAAGCACAGTCTCAAAAAGTCGTTCACCATGACTATACGTTTGTAGATCTGCAAGAATTTATCATTGGAAAGAAATTTGTTGTGAAGGCGATGTTGAGAAAAGGAACTATTCTCTCTTATTATAATTTTACGTCCCATGCCATGAAATTTCTTGACAAAGTATTGCGCTTCCTGGCTGAATGCTTATCACCATGGATTGCAATGGGAAGACGTGATGATTCCGTACAGCATGGCGAAACGCCTGATTAACTGTAATTGCGGAAGAGAATAACGACAATAAGGCTCTTGTATACGTTAAAGGACGTTGAAAAACGTGAATGGCTGGCTGGTCGATAGCGACGATTCGACAATTGAGACTCTGGATGCTGATTACGAAGACATAGATTCATAATCTAGATGTTACTAATACTGTACGATGTAGAATACATGTTAAAAGTTGTGCGTTACAGAATGTATTTAAAATATACAATTGGTGTTCGCAATGCCAGAAAAAAATATATCAAGTTTAAAAAATAAAGTATGAGATTTTTTTTAAATGCATTTTAATTTCTTTCCCTTATCCCTTATAATTAAGAATCTATCAATAATGATAGTTGTTCAGTATATAATTTAATAAGTGTTTGATAGTTACTCAATAACAATTTCAATAATGACTCGGTAATTAGGAACGCTTAGTCAATTGTATTTATTAAATATTATCCGTTGCTAAGTTAAAATTATTGCCGAGTCATATTATTAAAAAAAATCATAAGTACCATATCTATTTAATAAATGTACAAAAGAAGAAAAGAAAAGAGAGTGCAACGGGTGGAAAAGAGAGAATTGCAAATATGCAATGGATAGGATAGAGAGAAGACAGTTTAAAGAGAGAACACAATGGGTGAAAGAGAGAAGAAACAAATTTCCTCTTCCTCTCTAACACGGACTCCGATGACACGTTTCCCCTTCATCGAACCAGCATCTGTGACTTCGACCTCCCCACTCGCGCGACACTAGAGCCATCTGCTGGTTGCTGTATTTATGAGTTAGAATCCTCCTTACTATCCTACTGATGCAGTCAACGTACGGAAAGTGCATCTTTACGAATCAGTAATTCAAATTCTTCATCCGATAATGTTGAAAATTTGGAACGTTCAATTTTTAATTTAGTTTTATCGAGATACGATGTCAATTTTTCTAAATGATACTGAGAAATTTAAATGAATCTATAAAACGTATTTTTACACAATTTTTCTGAAAATTATTTTCATTTTTGTCTTTAGTGCTATCGACATGTTTTGTGAAGGAAATATATTTTCTTTGTTATCAGTAGAATATCTACTTGTTCTTCACGATAGCAATTTCCTTAATTATAAAGTGCGCGTCGTAGCTCGATAAATTATGAGAAACGACCGAAATATATAATGAATTTTTATAATTTTTTATAATTTAAATTAATTTGAATGCGCTGGACCAGTGAAATGGCAATCGCGTACTCGCGTGTCGTCAAAGCGGTTTCTCGCAGATGTGACAACGTGTCGCGTTACGGTACGCCTCCCATTGTTCTTTCGATAGCGTTTCTATGAGCACATTAGCGGATATGATATTTATGATAACACGATGCATCAAGTTTTGAAGTTGTCGCACGAACTACGCTATCAGTCTTCATCACAATGGAACTGATACGATGATAATGCGTGATTGAACGAGCAACGCACGTACTAGCCCACACTACATCCTCGTGCTGTTTATACGTGTACAATGATGCATCTTCCTTTTCGGGTTTTGTTTTCCGTAGAATGCAAGTCGACATAGATGATGAATGGGATGCGTTCCTTATTATTATAATTTCCAAATTCGAGTCACTTATCGTCCTCGCTCAGCAGTCGGTTAGCTGAGATTTTTGTTGCGCAGATCTTGCAGATACAGACGCAGCATGTTGATGTGTTTCTTCTTCTTATCATCGATGAACCGAGGAAGGACTTGTTTATTCTTGATGCCATATAACAATTGATCGACATCGTTCAATTGTTCGAATTTTTAAATATTTTTTAATGTCATTGGAAACTCAATACCCGCAAGATTTAACACTATCGTGTAATGCGGATACGATGACTCTCGCTCCGTATACTTTTCAGCCAGGTACAGAACGGAGACTACTGACCATGCAAAACATGCATTGTTCATCATACATACATTGATCATCGCTCGTTTCGTCGCTATTTCCCGCGGCATTTCGATGTGATATCCCGCACGCAATTTAAGTTTATTCACGTTAACAGTCACGTTGAGAATTCCACCCGCTGTCGCGTTCCTGGAACTCTTCGAGTGATGTGAGCTCGATGACGTGCCGCTCGTAGCATTCGCACAATCAGTGCATCGATATATTTCAATGTTCTTTGTAATTATGCTTTTATTATCTTATTAGCACATTTGTCATAAATTCGCCGTTGAACGCGATGTCCACTTTCACACTATCGTGTCTTTTTATAGCATCTACGCTGAAGCACTATTTCTCTCGCGTTCTTCCAAAAACCGTCGCGGCTCGATGTGATTAAAATTTATCACAGCGCTCGTCAATATACGGTTTCAAAAGCGGCAATCTCTCTCCAGACGAGAGATTTTTTGTCGTCATTCGCGTACTCGCCACCAATGTACAAAACGTTGCTCCAATTGTATCTTTGCGCCTGCAAATCGCGCGATCCTCGCCATCACGGATTGTCTGTGTCTACCGGCGAGACGTGGACGCTTGGCACGACAGAATTCTTCGAGCTGTTCAATACACTTGTTACATCGTTGCAATCACGCGAAACATTCTACCAGAGTAGCGACCTGGCTACTCCAGTTCGCGTTTCATTCGCTCGTGGTTTTCCATGTTTTTTTTTCAGATTTTAGATCATGTCGCACTCTTCCACAAAACACTTGTGACTCATTGACACGCGTTGCATCACCGCGATATATCTAGAATGTCATAACGTTCTAGCACCTCGTCATTTGTTTGCGAAAGTGCATTGTTCACACTCAAAGCATTGATCAAAAAACAGTGCAAAATCGCGATCACGAAACTCCATCCATATATTGTTAATAATCAGTAGTTCGACGCACTTTTCACCATCCGCGGGAATCTTAATACACATGCATCAACGCTGGCTCTTATCTGCGATTTTTTTCGCCCAATAATAATCGTCCTTTATATATAATAATAATCCTTTATTATATTGACATTTCTATTCCATCAATATCACTTTTCATACTCATCGTCCTCGTAATATTCGTCTCGTAATCGTGAGTATATTTTCTATCGCGCGAGTAAAGACCAGAAACTCTCTGATAACTTCCATGTTTCTTACTATGTATATCTAATTCTCGATCGCGTAAAAACTGCATCGACGATATTCGTACACTTATGTCTCTTTTTTGCGGATTACCGAGAATATACAGCACATCATCTAAATTATAGTCTTCATTGTCTCTACTCGTCATTTGTGCATTATCTCCTCAAAGTCTATTTCCAAATCTTCTTTCATTTCTATTATAAACATCTCGTTTATAATATTCTCGAATTATCGCGGGTCTGCATTTTCAATATTTTCGATGCCGACTATGTCGGCTATATTCTCGACGTTCGATGTTACCCACACTTTTCACGCTGCTCTTATTACGATTCGACGATCCAAGGCACCAACTGAGGTGTTGAGTACTTATGACCTATTATATATTTCATTACATCCAGTGGACTCCAAGATTTCTCCGTTTCGTGAAAATTTCGGCAAAAAATAGTCGTTAAGACAAAGCGTGAACATAAAATTTGAGCATCAACGGTCACTGATAGGCGAGCGTAATTTACTCAAGATATATTCAAGAAACGTGTCATTAGAAATCTTCCCAACGATATTGGAAACATAAACAAAAACATAGATCCTCAGAATCGCCAGATCCACGACAATTAAAACGACAAAGGATACAAATCATATAGAAAAAATGCTATTTATACACGATCAGTTCAGTAAATACAAAATTTAAATGTGGATTTGTTTTTTATTTGTTTTTTTACAACTGTCTCTAATACTTTCTCAAATATTGATAGTATATTAATAGGTCTATAATTACTTGATTTTTTAATTTTTTCTATTTAGGAATCGGTATAATCGTGTTTTTCAGCTTCAGTAACCTTCCCTTAAGGAGCTATTTATTATATCAATAAATCGTGTTTTATTATAAAATGCGGCTCTTAATATGTCACTAGTTATTTGTATCTATCTTTTTTGGAATCCTGTGTAGATAAAAATTCATATTTCCAAACGCGTAAAAGTAAGTTGAAGGGCGTTTTCTCGTCAACAACAAGAAATTGGTAAAATAAATGAGAGATTATAAAGCTTTTAATTTTTTAGATTGTCGATCGTAAAATTTAAGTAAATACTTTCTAGACGGGAGAACGCATGTTCAAGTAATAAAAGAGAAATCGACAACAAAAAAAGAGTGCAGTTCAGTTATAACATTCATCAGTAGCAACGATCCTAAAACAGATACCTCTGTGATACTCCATATTCTGAAGTCCTTAACTTTGAATATTTATTGTTAAGTCGAACCTGTGTTCCATTTTCCAGATATGATCTTAACCATTCTAATACCATGCCTCTAAATCCATACTGATATAATTTGCCTAATAACCTTTCTCTATCTATTGTTTCGAATGCTTAAGATCCATAAAAATTACTTCTACCATTTTCCTTTCACTGATCTATAATGGTTTGGATCGCTATTTCACATTATTTTCTAAAACCTGATTGATGTTCTGTTATAATATTATTGTTTTCCAGAAATTCTTCAATTTGTTTTTTTACAACTGTCTCTAATACTTTCTCAAATATTGATAGTATATTAATAGATCTATAATTACTTGATTTTTTAATTTTTTCTATTTAGGAATCGGTATAATCGTGTTTTCCAGCTTCAATAACCTTCCCTTAAGGAGCTATTTATTATATCAATAAATCGTTTTTTATTATAAAATGCGGCTCTTAATATGTCACTAGTTATTTGTATCTATCTTTTTTGATAATTCCATAACGATTTCCTCTAATTGCTCTATAATGACCATTTCAAATTATCTATTATTCCTCTATTATTAATTATAACTAATATTAATTATATTAAATAACTTTTTTACATGTATCACTAGATTTATTATTCCCCTTTATTGAATTTATCATATTACTATTAGGTGTACAACTTTGCTTCCGCCGTTTTCCTATAGATGGCTTTAGCGGTAAGTGGTGGTCGAAATAAATAGATCATAGACATCATACAATAAACTTGGGCATCTGTCAACATAACCCTATAGAAACATTAGTCGATTTGTGTCTGCATCATAAAGTTATTCTCAATTGAAAATGTCAGTTTACGAGCCAAATTCTCGTTATTTGCGGGAGGTTTTAATTTTTTGCTTCAATATGAAGAAATCTGCGGCTGAGGCTCATCGAATGCTCTCAAATACTTATGGCGAGGCCGCTATTAGTGAAAGAACGTGTCGTGAGTGATTTCAACGCTTCAAGAATGATGATTTTGACGTCGAAGACCGGCATAGCGGTGGAAGAGAGAAGGTTTTCGAAGATGCAGAATTGGAGGCATTACTTGAGCAAGACTCGTGTCAAAATCAAGAAGAATTGGCACGATCATTGGGAGTGACTCAACAAGCCATTTCAAAACGCCTCAAAGCCATGGGAATGATTCAGAAGCAAGGAAATTGGGTGCCGTACGAATTGAAGTCGAGAGATGTTGAACGGCGTTTGTTTGCTAGTGAACAGCTGCTTGAAAGGTAAAGACGGAAGGGATTTCTGCATCGCATTGTGACTGGGAATGAAAAATGGGTTCATTACGATAATCCCAAGCGCAGAAAATCATGGGGAGTTTCCGGCCATGCTTCCACGTCGACGGCCAAACCGAATATTCACGGCTCCAAGGTCATGCTCTGTATTTGGGACCAGCTCGGCGTAGTGTATTATTAGGTGTACAACTTTGCCTCCACCGTTTTTTTTCCGAAATTCGAGGCTTTATTGTAAAAAACTGGTTATACATTTATGATTCAAAGTATTGTCCATCGCTGGCCACTACTTTCTCCCATCTTTCGGGTAGCGTACGAATCTCGCGTCGAAAAAACTGGTCATCTTTTGAGGCTATCCACGAATCGATCCAATTTTTTACTTCTTCATAAGACCGGAAGTGCTGGTCAGCCAGACCGTGTGTCATTGATCGAAACAAGTGATAGTTAGAGGGAGCAACGTCTGGAGAATACGGCAGGTGGGACTTCCCATTTCAACGTTTCCAAGTATGTCTTGACTACTTTCGCAACATGGGGTCGAGCATTGTCATGCTGCAAAATCACTTTATCGTGTCTCTCGTTGTATTGCGGCCGTTTGTCTTTCAATGTTTGGCTCAAACGCATCAATTGCGTTCGATACCGATCGCCTGTGATTGTTTCAGTCGGTTTTAACAGTTCATAATACACTACGCCGAGCTGATCCCACCAACAAGCAAACAAACGCCGTTCAACATCTCTCGGCTTCAATTCGTATGGCACCCAATTTCCTTGCTTCTGAATCATTCCCATGTCTTTGAGGCGTTTTGAAATGGGTCACTCCCAATGATCGTGCTAATTCTTCTTGATTTTGATACGAGTCTTGCTCAAATAATCTTCAATTCTGCATCTTCGAAAACCTTCTCTCTTCCACCGCTATGCCGGTCTTCCACGTCAAAATCACCGTTCTTGAAGCGTTGAAACCACTCACGACATGTTCTTTCACTAATAGCGGCTTCACTATAAGTATTTGAGAGCATTCGATGAGCCTCAGCCGCAGATTTCTTCATATTGAAACAAAAAATTAAAACCTTCCGCAAATGACGAGAATTTGGCTCGTAAACTGACATTTTCAATCGAAAATAACTTTATGATGCAGACACAAATCGACTAATGTTTCTATAGGGTTATGTTGACAGATGCCCAAGTTTATTGTATGACGTCTATGATCTATTTATTTCGACCATCACTTACCGCTAAAGCCATCTATAGGAAAACGGCGGAAGCAAAGTTGTACACCTAATAATACTTTGTATGTAATATATATTAAATTTATCGGCTATATTGCACCTTTCAATGTTATCTAATATTTCAAAATCTATGTTCTCTGCCTTTCTTAGACCAACTGATTCGTTTCTTATTACTTCTTTCAAGGTTTTCCACATAGTTGTGGAGTTCCCTCTATTTAGATCTATCATAATACTTTTTTTTTGCTCTAATTTGACTACTATATTTCTTTCAATTTTAAACTGTAGCCAATTATGCTCCGTATTATTACACAACGTATTTCTGTATGCCACATCTCTTTTAACAGCTGCCTCTCTTATCTCATCCGAAAACTATCTTTTATTCTCCATATTTTCGGAATTTTTAATTTTCCCTAGGTGCGCATCTACTATATTATTAACAAATTTTTGTGCTTTTATATTTACGTTGAGATCTTGATTTCGTTGTAACTTATTTTCTACTATCTAATAAATTTACCTATGTTAAATTTATCTATGTTAAATCCATTATAATTCCTAACGTAAAATTTTCTATATTTATTCACAGAGTTACTTGCATTTAGTTTCATTTTTAATCACGCATGCTGGTCTGTTATTCTGTTAGGCTCATGGTTTATTTGCACTCGTAACTTCTTATTAGCAAAGACTAAATCTCATTATTCGACTATCCTTCGTAATTCTTGTTGGCCTATCTACATACTGTTTCATTCCTAAACTCAACATTGTCGTTTGCAACTTCTTTGTATAGAACAAATTTTCATAAAATCACCTAATACTATACATTCTTTTATTAATAATTCTTCTATTATATCCTTCATAAATCTAATAAAATCATCGTGTGATGCACTCGATGAATGACACACTCATCATTATCACATCTTTGTACAATTTCTCTTTTACTTCTTTTGTAATACACCAACAATTCAATACTAATTTTCTCACCAATAGTATATCGTACTTAATATCGTTCCACACAACAAACTCTTACATACAAAATCACTCCTTCTGTACTCCTACTTTCGGCATCACATCTAAGTTTGCTATAAGTTGACACATTTACTTCGGTATCTTCAATTTTAGCTATGGTCTCCGACATGCTATGATCGCAGGATTAATTTCCTTCATAATTTAATGCTGTATCTCATCCTTATGTATCATCAAACTTTGTACATTCGTGTATAATATTAGCTCCGCTTCCTTCCATGATTGCTATTTAGCATTCTTCCAGCTAGCTCTCTTCTTCTCTTTATGTAAACCCTCTTCAATGTTGGACATTCCTTATTAAAGGTATCATGTTCATCATTAATCTTCAAGTTATAGATCTTATTTTTAAACACATCTTTTACAATTAACACATCTTTTCCTTGTTTCTGTACATTCCATCGTTTTTTATAATTTCCTGCACGTTTATGGCATGTTTCATTCCGTGTACAATTTTTCGCAATATGGTAATAACCTCAGCATTTGAAACATTTCTTAACATTAATATAATTAAATATAGGATATTTTTTCCATCCTACATTTTGTTTTTCCTTTCTCAATAACAAATCATATTTCTTCATTCAATTATTATAGAACATTCATTTCCTACTCTTCTTGATTATTATCCTTGCTCTTCTCTTTCATTATTTTTTTTACTATTCTCATATAAAAACCCTTCTTTTTTGCATCAATTCTGTTTTGCTTTTTGATCGTAGCTAATAATTTATCATCATCCAATTTGTAATATGTTTCTTCATCAATGTTGATGACTTTTATTTTAGGTTTTATCCTTGGAGATTCTATAATTTTAAAATTTTCACTCAGCTTGGTCTTTAACTTTGTGGTCTTTAACTTTTCCAACTCTTTTTCAGTCTCGCAACCCATGATGACTGTTCCGTTGCTTCCTTTTTTCATTTTCATTATTCTCACTTCTATTTGTTTTATATCTATCTTTTCTTTTATCAATTTTTTGATAACTTTACTTTCTTACTGCACTTTGAGTTTGACAGTTATTATATTTTTTTTCTTTTTATCTTTGATTGCTTCGTTATAGCTTCTTTGTATATCTTCTGTTTGATCCATATACTTCCCCTTGTATCATTTTTTTCAAAACTTCTAGATCTTGCTTAAAATTTCCCATTTCTTCTCGAATTACTTCCTTAATCATCTTTTTAATTTCCTTCTTGCTTCCTACTACTTCATCTTTTATTTCTTTCACAGTTTTAATAATCCAATGACAATCAATTTTTATGTAAATACTAAGCAAACTCGTGGATCCTGTGGATCCTAGCCTTCCTCTGCTGCTTCCTGTGTATATCGATGTCTTCTTCATATCTTTTTTATCGTTGTAATCAAAAATTTTTCAAAAGGACCAAGGCATGCCATTAATTCCTGAATCTTATCATAAATCCTATGTTCAATCACATATCCAGGATGATAAAAAAGTTTATCACAGATCTTGCACGTCACTAGATTTGTTGTTACTTTCTTATATACCGAGCATCGATACTCGGTATATTCATTGTCCATGATGATAACTCTCACTAATTATCAATCGACACTGTCAGCACTGATCGCCAACTTATACGTTAGCATATCAGCACTGATCAGCTTTTAATGTCTACTTGTGCAAAAACTAATCAGTCGGACAGAAATATGCCCACTATCTTCCATACTCCAAAGAAAACAATACTCATCGCTATTCCAGGAGAAAACCCCAAAATTTGAGCATCTTTTCATCGCTTTTATTCACCACACACAAAAATTATTATTTCTGAGTGAAAGAGAAAGAGAGAGAGAGAGAGAGAAAGAGAGATTCAATATTAGTGTAACACATTTTGAAATAGCCTTTGATCTGATTCAAGATAATTTTTTCAGTATAATTATCGATTAAAGCACATATATAAGCAGAGTGTATCAAAAATCTGGAAACGGTCGAATATCAAAAATAAAAAATTTTTTCTCAAAATTTTTTCTCAAAAACAAAACATTTTTTAGAAAAATGTTTCATTGTTAAACAAAAGTTGTTGGATTAAAAAAATCTATTCACTGATAACATCCATTTGACTTTAAATGGCCGCCATGGTCAGGTTAAAATAAAATCGATTTTTTTTTAATGGAATGCCTATTTTTGACGATAGAATCTAACAACTGGTGTCAAAAGCTCTTCAAAATACTATAACAAAGTCATTTTTCATTAAGCACTTTTCAAGTTATAAGGCTTGAAAGTTACAGTAGAGAGAAACCTGAGAGGGGGGCTTTCTTCGTGTGAACAGGTGAAAATCATCGTATGCTAGCGGCACCAACATTTATAAATTGATGTGAACTACATATCACATTTTCGCTACTGTCGATAAAATCATAGTGTCAATAAATAAATTTGGTGCTACATTCATAAACTGTGAATAAAGATAATATTAATTTACAAAAAAATGTTTCTTTTAATCGGATAAGATATTTTTTATAAATTTTTGGATGCTGAAAACGATATCGCAAATTAAATTTTATTAGCACGTCAGATTTTCGAAATAACTGAGATTTAATGCAAAAATGGCATTTTTGTTATATTTAAAATACTCTTGTAAAAAAAGATTAATGTTATTTCAAAATCAGAAGTCATGAATGTATTGTTCTTCTACAAAATGTATTCTTTTTATCTCAATATTTTACTTTTTAGTCACATTATGAAGGATTCAAGTATAGAGTTTTTCTAAAATAGTAAATTTTTCGCCTTTAACAATGAAATCATTATATTTATAATTTCTAGTTTGTGACTATTGATACATACAATTTATCGTTGTATAATTTATCGTTGTAGATTCCGCTACATATACATATATGTGTGTGCGTGCATGCGTGCGTGCGTGCGTGCGTGCGTGCGTGCGTGCGTGCGTGCGTGCGTGCGTGCGTGCGTGCGTATACACACATATATACATATAGTATATATAGTATATATATATATATATAGTATATATACATACTATATATACATACAGTACACATACATTCGCGCGCGTACACATTTCTAAAAAAAAAATTATATGGTTTGTATATGTTTCTCGATAGCTACAAATTTGTATCTCAGAAAAATCCAGTATAAATTCTTCGTTGCACGACTATAAAGTATAAGGTATTGAAAAAAAGGTATTAAAAAAAAATGCATTTTATAGGACATGAACAAAACACATTCATTATAACAACAAATTTTAATAATTCAAGATAACGTTAACTTTCTTTTTAAAAGAATGTTAAATGTCATAAAAAAAGTTCTTTTTTTAAACGTTAAAATTATGTTGGAAATCTAAATTTTTTGGCTTACGGCATCGTTTTTAACATTCAAAAATTTAATCCGATATGAAGTAATGTTCTGCGCAGTAAACAAGTATTCATATATAATTGTATGTACATAGGATATCTCCTAATGTCCGCATAATCTCGTAGGTTGGTAGAGCGAACTAAAGAACGAACGACTGAGTCGAATTTCTTTATCAATTTGTAATTTTCACAATAGTTAATGAGATATTAATTTCTAAAAATTGCCTAATAAGCGGATAAAATCGACGCATAAGACAGCTTTAACCATTTTCAGAGTTCTTTATGAAATTCCTTGAAGATGTTTCCCAAAAAAACTCTTAAAGTTGTTTTATGCGCTGTGATTTTAAACACTCTGTTCATTGGTTAACTTAAAAAAAAATTGTAAAATGCGATATGATAAAGGACTTTTCGACTCAGTTTAGTTCGTTTTACCCGCCCATAAGAGATTATGCGGTTATTATTGGACACCCTGTATTTACATTTGTATAATTTTTCTGTTGCTACAGCATAGAATATTAATTAATATTGACATTCATCCAGATAACATGCATGTTGCAAGATTTATTATATTTGCGGTAAGTTGTTCGAAATGGCATATTATACAATATACTAAAAGTCCTGATCGTTAACTTGGAAAACTTTGCAACTTCAAAAAAATTGAAAATACGGTTTCTTCAAAAATAGTCTTTGACAATATTGATTTTATCGAAATAAAAATCATTATAAAAAAAAGCTGGCAAAATTATAAAAAATTTTGTTTTTTGTTCAATATCGTACGATCAATACTTTCTGTGATAGAATAATTTTAAGAATGTCGTTTTGATCATTTTGAGAAAGAAATGATTTTTTATACTTTTTTCATAAACATCTTGGATTTGGCTACCTTTATGTACAAAATACCCCTCTTATGAAAATTTAAGGTTACTGACTTCTCTACAAAATCATTTTTTATTCATCCTTGTACGATCAATAGTTTCCGAGATACGATTTTAAGAATGTTTCCTCTTATTTTTGAATAAAACTTATTTTTTAACGATTTTTGATAAATATCTCGAATTCGGCTATTCCTACGTAAAAAGTATTTATTATCAAATCGAAACATTTTTACTCTCAATTTATAATTACGTTAATTGTTAATTACAATTTAGTTAAAATATACAATAAGTTTATTAACACGGGTATGTAATCAAATTGGAAAAAAATAATATTCATATTTTTCTCAAAGTTTACATGTATTTATATACAATGCTAGATGCGTACGCAAAATGTATTTTTGAAAAAATATTTTGAGCTAATAACAAAATTGCCTTTTTCCAGTATTTTTATAAAAATACCATTTTATAAATTTCAGTTTTTAAAGAATTTATGTAAAAAATATAAAGTATATCAAATTAAAGCTTATAAAATTTCCTACAAAATGCTTTTTTTTTCTTTTCTGTCCATCAATCTTTGTGCAAGTTATAATATTTCAAGAAAAAGTTTTCTGCAATCTTTTTATGGAAAAAAGTGATATATAACTTGTAAAAAATGTTACAAATTAACGACATTTTCTTATCTCTTAACTTAAGATAATATTACCTTAAAATTTTAATATACTCAGTTTTTTCAGAGAACTGCTGATCATGCTCTTTTGTGCCACCGACTGTATATATAGGGTGCGTCACCAAAATTCGGACAAATTTCAATTTAAATTTTTCGCTATATTGTGCCTCTGCCAGAAGTTGTTGTTGGCGTCCGAGAAAACTTGATACTTCTAGTAAATAGTCATATTCTCAAAATGACTGCGATATTGAAGTGCGGAGTATAATCGAAGAGCCGCGAGCGTCGAATGCCTTCGCGTTGGGCGCTTAGGAATAATTCGTTTTTTTGGATTCCCGAGATCAACCGTTTATGACATTGTGACAAAATATACGGTTTTATTGCGGTTTTAAAAATTAGTTCGATCCGCTTTTTGTGCATTTATTTCAAAACAAAATGAATGAACAGATCAATTAAAGTATTGTCCATCACTTTTTCTCATCTCTCAGACAATTTTCGAATTCCATCTCGAAAAAATGACTCGTCTTTGGAGGCGATCCAATTTTCGATTTCTGCGAAAGAAGTGAACCGGTGACTTGCTGCATCCTTCGGAACAACCAGTAATCAGAAGGAGCAATGTCCAGAGAATACGATAGGTGCGGTAAAACATACTATTTGAGCGTTTCCAAATATTTTTTTACGACTTTAGCGGCATGAGGCCGAGCGTTATCATGAAGAAGAATAACTTTATGTCTTTGCTCGTATTCCAGCCATTTTTCTCGCAATACACGGTTCAAACAAATCAATTGTAGCTGATACCGATCGCCCGTAATGGAATCGCCAGATTTCAGCAGCTCATAGTAAACAAGACTCTTTTGATCCCACCAGATACAGAGCATGATCTTCGAACCATGAATGTTCGGCCGGTGTTGATGTTGAAGTCGATAGCAACGATTGACTGGGTTTAGCGTAATATTTTTTCTTATTAGGATTGTCGTAGAATATCCACTTCTCATCTCCAGTCACAATCTGATGCAAAAAACTTTTTCTCTGTTGTCTTTGAATCAGCTGTTCGCAAATGAAAAATCACCTTTCAACGTCTCTCGGTTTCAATCCATAAGGCATCCAATTTCCTTGTTTTTGAATCATTCCCATGGTTCTCAATCGTATAGAAACGGCTTGTTGAGTTACC
>NW_012130074.1:420802-425372 GCF_000143395.1 Atta cephalotes
CGCTGAAATCCTTGAAACATCGAAACCATTCCTTACATGATTTATCAGTTGGAGCAGTGTCACCATAACTATCAAAGATTTAACCTTCGATAGGTATTAAAAACCGACATTTCGGGGAAGTTTTTAAATTATTTTTCAAATCGTCTCTTTCAAAAGAAGGGTATAATTTTTAATTTGGTAGATAGGGATTTATTATTATCTGACTCTGAATTTTATCATAAGAATCTTACATTGATTATTAATATACTATTAAAGAACGATTATCCCCTCAAATTCATTTTTGATACAATCAATGTTAGAGTCAAAAGCATTCAGCATGGAGGGGCAGTAGTATATTGCACGAATAATAGATGAGACGAGGGATGCTACATCATAGTTTACAGTACTCTTTATTCCATCAATAATAGAAAAAATTTAAAAAAATTAATAAAGAGGATATCAAGGTTTCCAATATAGCTCTAATAAATTGAATAAGTTCATTAAGGCCCAGTTGCATCACTTTGACTTTAAGCGAGATTTAAAACTGTCTATCTGTCTCGTTTTAAAAAGAGACAGAGACAGAAAGAGTTTTAAGTCTCGCTTAAAATCAAAGTAATGTTGTTGCAACCGGGCTTAAGGTACAAAAGGATTCTCGTTCAAATTGGTCAAAGAACAATGTAATGTACAAGATCATGTGCAAGGATTGTGATGTATTATATGTTAGATAAACGGGACAACTTAAAACCAGAATTACAGAACCGTAATCATATTCGTTGGAATACATCTATTCGTTCTGTAATCACCGAACATAGACTGCAGACGACACATGATTTTGACTGAAATAACATCCAAATACTGGATGAAGAATCATGTTATAATAAACGCTTAATTTCTGTTAAAAAGCAAAAAACAGTCTTAATCTCCAAAGTCGTAGACACGGAGGGCTTTCACAAAGGGATTACATCGTTTATAAATAAAATTTGACATTGTTCTTATCTAATCGTTTTGTCAATCTATTAATTGCCGCTCAGACAACACATAGTGACAGTCATCCTTGTTAACATGTCTTTCAAAAAATTCTTTCGGAAAGATTCGATCTGTATTGATCAAGTTTTAATATAGTAACTGTGTATTACGTATTTTTACTATTTGATTGGTATATCTCTTATATTTTACACGATTTTGTGATGAAATTGACAAAGTATTTCTTCATAAGAAATGATAACTGCGATGACGTTGAAGAGTGTTTTACTGAGACGATGTTTTTACTTGGTTTTTACAGAATTTTAAAAGTAGATAATTTTAACAAATTTTAATTTTATTCAGATTTTAATTTTATCTTTATTTTTATTTATTGGTTAACAAATATGTTTCTTTAATTAGAATACATGAAATTTCGAACAATCTGTGTCAGTAAATGTTAATGTCAGTAAATTGCAAGTAATTCATAATTTCCATGAGATATTCATCAATATGGCTATATGAATTGGATAACTTTCTTCACGGTTTTTTCTATGACGATGGAAATGAATTTTAAAGTTGCGAATTTTATTTTATCTGAGGATAGCTCAATTCAAGAAATGTAATGTAATGTGTTTTACAATGTGTTATTTATAAAATTTTTTTTTATACATTATATGAAGGCAAATCAATAATTTCTAGAAAAACATAGTAAAACATATTTTTTTTATCGATTCATTTTTATTTCTCAACATGGTCTCCTTTCAGCTCGATACACTTGATCCAACGATTCTTCAACTTTCAAGCCGTCTGAATAATATGATTTGTCCAACCCTTCAAAATAAGACCCTGTTTCGGCAATGAGCTGCTCTCTGGTGGTGAATCTCGTTTCTCCGAATCATTTCTTTAGGTTTGGAAACAGGAAATAGTCGCTAGGGGGCTAAATTTGGCGAATATGCTGAGGAAACAATTCGTAGCGGAATTCGTTGAATTTGGCCATCGGTGTGAACCCGTGTCTTGAAAGAGTACTTTCTTCTTCACCAAATGGGGATGTTTTTTCTTTAAAATATTGAAACGATCCAAGCTGCGTAATCGCCATTGATTGTTTGCTTCGACGAAAGGTAATTGATATGAATTATACCGCGTCCAAAAAACTGTGGCCATCATCTTTCCGACCGACTTTACGGTCTTCGGTCTTCTTTGGAGTTGATTCACCTGATGAAGTCCATTGTTTTGACTGTTCCTTCGTCTCGGATGTGAAGTAATGGATCCATATTTCATCCACAGTAATGAATCGACGCAGAAATTCATCTGGATTATGTTGAAACATCAAATATTGTTTTGAATACGGTCGCGCTTATGGTCCATAGTGAGCAAACGCGGCACCTCTTGTCGATAGCTTTTTCATACCCAATTGTTCGTGCAAAATTGAAATCACTGTATCATATGATATGCCTGTGGCCTCAACAAGCGCACTTTTACTCATTGATCAGTCAAAACAATGGACTTTATCGATGATTTCTGGCATAGCAGCCTCAATTGGATATCCTGAACGAGGTGCATCACATATGAAATGTACGACCACATTTAAATTCATTCACCCAATTGTATACAGTTGCAAACTAGTGCTATGAACATTATCCAACTTGGCTTTGATTTCTTTCGGCATTAAATCTTTCATACGTAATGTTTTGATCACTGCACGAAACTCGTTTTTTTCCATTTTGCAAAAAATACAAAGAGTGTTCGCTTTAATCGTCTACAGAAATGAAATCACGCGATGAATTCTCAAAATTTAACAATAATCAGCTGACAGATGCTACTTGTCAAAAAGCAATGTGACATGATATTGCGAATGCCCTCTGATTTTCTAAGAACTTATTGACTTGCCCTTGTATCATATTATAGTTCTTGTATTTATAATTAATTAGATTGACTCTTATATGCTCTAAACATATTATAGTATAAAATGATCAAAAAATATTTAATGACATTATATACTTTCACTGTAGCACATTTTAACATGAAATATAAAATATTGTAGAGTTTAATTTAAATGTCTATTAAAATATTATGTTTAAAACGTAGATTATCGATATTAAATTTAAATAAGCGGAAGGCGAGATTATATCGTTCGCCGATCGTCAGTCGAATATTTGTAGAGCATCATTTTTTTAAACAAAAAAAGCGTTGACATTTCGAAACGTATTGTCATATTATAAATTAAATTCTTTTTTGCCATCATTTTCTATCTCCGTTTCTCAGCAAGACTGGTTCTGAGAACTCCAAGACATTGAGAGACATTTGCATGTCTACAATATTGTAAACTATTTACTATGTGATAATTTTGTCTAATTAATACTTTTATGTAGAATAATGAGATAAATAAACAATAATATTGTTTGATAAAAAATTATTTTTCTTCGAATTTCAAAACAAGACTAATCGTCTTCCATAACAGTTTTATTGGATGCTGAATACAAATACCATTTATCAAATAGTTCCATCATTCACGTCATCGTTATAAGAAATTTACAATTGAAATTATAATTCTCTATAAGACGTGAGTCGTTTGATAAGTTTGATAAATTTCCATGAAATGACGCTACAATCCATTTGATGATGCGACATCTCAAAAAATCCACTCTTCGAACCCCTTTGAAGTAGGCTGTCTCAAAGTCTGCAAAATACTCATTGACGGCGACAATGATTTCCTCATTTGACGAGAATTTCTTCCTACCGAGCCAAGTTTTTAAGTTTGGGAACAGAAAGAAGTCACACGGAGCCAAATCCGGAGAATAAGGATGAGGAATCAATTCATAGCCCAATTCGTAGTTTTGTCATTGCAACAGTCGACTTGGGACGACGCGTTGTCTTGATGAAAGAACACCTTTTTGCGCGCCAATCTCGCTTCAAATGACTACCAAACGTGAACTATGCGTCCTTTCTGGCTGAAATTTGGCCTGAAGGGGTTCGAAGAGTGGATCTTTCGAGATGTCGCATCATCAAATGGATTGTAATCGGACTTTCAACGCAATCAATCTGAAATATTAATAATTCTTCCAAATTTCCCAAATTAATTATAATTTTTATTTATAATATTTATAATATTTATAATCTTTAATCTTAAAAAACTGTAATAAACTTATTCCGAAAAATATTGTCTCAGTCGGATGTCAAATCCGGATTTCTTGCATTCCGTGCGAGCATCCTAAGTCTTTGGACTACCGAGACCTTAACAATATTCTTCGTAATAATCGATATAGAGAGGCATTGTAAGCGAGCGTATAAACAATAAGATCGGAAATAAGATTTTTAAGATTAAATTTGGGAAATTTGTGGGGATTAGCGAGCTAATCCTTTCTGACAAGGTAACACCAGCGTCACAACAATATTATATTAAATGTATTATAGATATTTAATATAAATATCTTCTTATTTCCAATCTTATGATTCTTAGAATATTATCCAAAACATAATTAGAACATAATTTTTTATTTTAGTATCATTATCTTATTACAGGAGGAAATCTCATTTTCTGTAAATATAAGTTAGATACATATTATATGTGTGTATATATATATATATATATATATATATATATATATATATATATACTACGTACGTAGTA
>NW_012130074.1:425392-435748 GCF_000143395.1 Atta cephalotes
TTTCGAAGCAAACCTCATCAAGCCATTTTCGGACGTCTTCGTAAGAATCGAAGTGCCGCTCAGCGAGCGTGTGGCCCATCGACGAAAACAGGTGATAGTCAGAAGGTGCCAGGTCTGGTGAGTAAGTGGGATAGCACTTCCCAGTTGAGTGTCTCCAAGTAGTTTTGGACCATTATTGACGTATGCGATGGTGCGTTGTCGTGGAGGAAAATCAGCTTGTCATGTCTTTTCCGATAATGCGGACTTTTTTCACGCAGAGCACAGTGCAATTTGATCAGTTCTTGGTGATAGCGATGAGCATTAACAGTTTCACCAGGTTTTAACAGCTCGTAGTAGATGACACCCTCCTGATCCTACCAAATGCATCGTCTTCCGTCTGAAGCGATTTGATCTTGAGGAAGATGTTGATGGTTGGGCGGAATCAACCTAAGATTTCTTGCGTTTAGAATTCTGAAAATAGATCCACTTTTCATCGCTTGTCACAATCTGATGCAGGAACGACTTTCTTTTTTGTCTAGCAAGCAAAATTTGGCATGTGTTTTGGCGTCGCTCCATCTGCCTATCGTTCAGTTCATGCGGCATCCATTTTCCGATCTTTTGAACCTTCCCCATGGCATGTAGCCGCATGAAAATAGCTGCTTGAGAAATACCCAATTACTCGGCAAGCATTTTTTGCGATTGGGTATCGTCCTCGTCCAAAAAAATCTGATAATCCTCAACTTTCTTGGGTCGATTTTCACGCTTCTTGTCACTCAGGTCAAAAATTGTCGTCATTGAACCGGCGAAATCAATCTCTGCATGTTGTTTCTGATAAAGCATTGTCGTCATAGGCCTCCACAAGCATTCGATGCGATTCGGCAGCCGATTTCTTCAAATTGAACCAGAAAAGCAAAGCTTCCCGCATGCTTTTTTTTTAGCAAAAAACTAGACATGATTATGAAAGAAAAAATGTATGTTGTTGTATGAAATTGCTGATGATATGCACTGATTAATGTTGACAAATGTCAAACACATAAAAAAAAGTTTGTTGTGTGTCCAGGGTAGCTTTGTACGCTCACTAATGCCACCAATGAACAAACAGCGGATTTAAGCTTATATACTTGGTATATATATATATATATACACACACACACACACACACACACACATGTATATATATATATATTTAGCAGAATCTATAACGATAATTATATTGTGTGTATCGATAGTCACAGACTAAAAGTTATAAATATAATGGTTTTATTGTTAAAGGCGGAAAATTTATTATCATAGAAAAACTGTACTTGAATTCTTCATAATGTGACTAAAAATTAGATATTGAGATAAAAAGAATACATTTCGTAGAGGATAAAGAATATATTCGTGACGTTACAATTTTGAGATAATCTTTTTTTTACAAGAGCATTTTAAATATAACAAAAGAGCCATTTTTGCATTAAATTTCAATTATTTCGAAAATCTGACATACTAGTGAAATTTAACTTGCGGCATCGTTTTCAGCATCCAAAAATCTATAAGAAACACCTTATCTGATCAAAAGAAACATTTTTTTGTAAATTAATATTATCTTTATTCACAGTTTGTGAATGTAATGTCGTTTATCGATACTACGATTTTATCGAGGTGATAGAGGCGAAAATGTGATACGTAGCTCACATCAATTTATAAAATTGATGTTGGTTGCTAGGGTACGGTGACTTTCGTCTATCACGCGAAAAACCGCCATAGCCTCTCTTAGATTTCTCTCTGATTATGACTAGTGACCACTGATACTAGATAAATTGAATATTTCTGATCTATTTATGTATATAAATTGGAAATCGTTTGGGGAAATTTGGAAAAAGCATTTAAACATTTGGGAAATAGTATTTTTCTTGTAATTAACAAATTGTATCATGCATCAAGTTAGCAGACAGCGATTTTATTTAATGTATTTTATGAATGGGATCGATTAAAAATCATTTGGAGAAGGTGTCTTCATTATTATTTTTTCATTTGAGAAAAGAGCATTATTAATTCAATAGATTTCCTTACAGCACGAAGTCGACTCTAAGTCGACTATAGCTTCTAGACATCTGAAAAACGAACATCCATAAGTTGACTTTAGACGACTTGAAGACATCTCTAAGTCATATATGTCCCACTTTAAAGACAACAATAAGTCGATTTTAAGTCAATCATCAATGGCGAAAATATTTAAATTGGGAAAATTTATCTTTAGATTATGTTTTTCTTGGCATTTTCCGTTGGGACTGCACTCAGTATTTCCATAAGAATGTGTTCAAATTTGCACTGCCTCTGTGCAAATATATATAATATATAATTTTAACAGTATATACTCTTACAGAAACACTATTGCGTAGTCCCAAGGAAAAATAATGGTACATTAGACTATTATTTATAAAAAATCAGTAAATTATTACTCTAAAAAATATATAGATATTTATTATTTGTATTATTGTAGCATGTTACATTTACATATTTTATATTTTTTATATTTATTAAAAAATGATTTTAATATAGTAATATTTTATTATATTTTATATGTTTATTTTAATACTGTTTATTTTGTTTTGTAACGCTTCTGTCACCTGAGCGATAGAATCATTCTTTGATGGCTTCTTCTAATTCGGCAGACGTCGAACCTGGTAACCGTTTCATTACCGAGTCTGAAATATGTACAATTAAAATAATTGTATTAATAAAAATAAAAATATAAAATAATATTTATAAACATAAATTTTATAAATAAACCAAAACATAAGGCAATAGGTTTGTTCTGATTGATTACACTGTTCCATTTTTGCACCAATGCAAATTTTTTTTTAAATAATCAATCAATGAGAACTTGCACGTTTCAAACAAGTGCAAAAGTATGGGTAGAGCACTATATATAGGTATTCGCATCCGCCATTTTTAGTCCTTTCTTCACTCTTTGTTCTCTCTTCAACCTTCAATCTTTTCTCTCTTCAATCTTCTCAGCTCAGCGGCGGAGTGAAGAGAGAGCAAGGAATTGAGAAAAGGAACAAGACTGCATAGACAACTCTGCATATTATAGCCTTAGTATGGGCAACCAAGCTATATGTTCCAAAATTATCTATTAGCACCGACGAGATTTTAAGACATCTAGAATGTATTAGTGGACATTTATTTGATATTAGAAATAGTAAATCTTACAATCTAATTTTGAATATAATTTTTGCATTTATATAATTCACACTTGTTAAAATTATTTGTAGGGGTCTTTATACTTTGACATGTAGTATTATATATATTTAGCTCATCGATATTTTTAAATAACATTTATGATGAATTTCGTGAACGCCATGAAGATTGTATGGAAAAGGCTATGTTTTCAATCTTACAAAATGTTTTAAAAAAATGTTTTAATCTTGTTGTTATGGGAAAGTAGATATAAGATGGAATAAATGATTATTAATTTAAATATGGATATGGATTTAAAGCTTACACCACTCTTCTGACTTGTCCATGATATTTGAGTGACTTCATTAGAGATAATTTATAATTTGATAAAGTATTTCTAATAAACTGCTTACCGTCAACCGTCGAATCTCCGATTCGACGTATGTTCCTGTAATATAGTTACAAAAAATATACACAAATGGAATATTAGGAATGGAAGAAATGTATATACGACAACGAAAATGTTCAATCGATATTATTAAATTAATTTAGTACCGACCATACATCTTTTTATGTAGCAATTTTGCCACTTAATTTGCATTATGTCATACTTTAATATTATATCAAATCGTTTTCAATAATGCTCAATATAAAATTACTAAATTTAATACATATAAATAAAAAAGTCCTTCATGATACATGAGAAATTAAACATGACGAAATTCAAAAGTTATAAGATGGCGAGTAAATTTCTGAGAAAACACAATTTTCCTAACGGATAATACAAGTATTTAAAGTAATATTTAATAAATAAATGATAAATTTAATAAATAAATTACAAATTATTTTCTCATGTTGTATTCATTTCCAATTTTTCGCATTGCAAGAACTGTTTCAGCGTCATTAGAGGCAATGGAAATAACAGATCTTGTGCTACAACCTCACTTCATGCATTTCTCTCTTTTAGTAGAGCTTCAATAGCATACATTTGTCTGGACAATCTTTTCAGGACAATCTTGGACAGTTCCTTATGGATATATCTCTGCATTTGTCTGTAATGATATGAAGAAATATACATAAAAACTGAATTAACATTAACTATTAATATTTTAATAAAGTCAAATCTGTCTATTATCACAATAACCATTATCAGCATTGGCTATTTGCCAAAATTTTATTGTTTTTTATTATTTATTATAGGAACAGAAGAGTGAATTTGTGATGTGCATTTACTTAAAATAATTTTTATGTATTTTTATTTAAAAATACAAATAAAATACAAATAAATATAACATAAAAATATAATATTAAGAAAGAGATATTAAAGAGACAAATTATTGTATTAACAAATCAGTAATGTTCCTCTGTAAGAAATTATTTGCTTATCACAGCAATTATTATGATTTCTCGTTGAGGGTTCATTTTCTATACCGTCGAATCAGGTAAGTCTGAAAATCAAAAATATTTTATTAATATTTTATAAATATGTATTTTATTAATATTTTATTAATATGTAGTATTAACAAAATATTTAATTTTCAGATGTCTGTGAGATCAATTATTAACAAATTCGAATCGAGATATTTCGCAATAAAGAGCGTATGACTTTAATGTTTCTTTGTTTATTATTGTTTATATTATTGTAGCTTAATGTATAAATAGTAATCTTTTCCTTTTCTAGTATTATAGAATAAAATGTTTATTACTAATAAATTAGTATGTTGTGAAATCGAATCTTAAAGTTATAGAAGTTAATATAGTTTTATTGGTTTTCCTTTTGAAAGCATAAATCAACATAGATGTGTTCACCGCTTATTAGTTCATTTAGAACAGACTTGATCCAATGAACCTCAATCAATTTGTGGTCTAATTTGTATTCTCTTAAAAGAGAAATATTCTCCTTAAAAGAAGGATTTGTCTCAGCTTCTTTAAGTACGTAAATCTAATAAGTATAAACTTGGACAAACTTCTAGCAAGTTTTAATAAATATAAATTTTAATAAATATAAGCATTGGGAAATGCTATTGAAAGTCCTTATTGTAATTTACTTACTTCTGTTCCTACTTAGCAATATCACAGAAACAGCAGTACACAAATTGTAATTGTAGATTTTAAAGATATAGGTAATAGATTCATTTTTTTCCTAATAAGTTTTTGATATTGTATATATATATATATATATATACATTGATATATAAACTGTGGGATTGTGAACACAGGACTTAACCAACCTTGTATATCAGACAAGTGATCATCATGTCGCTCCTGATGTTGATCCATTGGCTTGACTTTCTCGGGACTGATAGATGAGATGTCGAGAATTTTTATCATAGATTTTTGTTGCCTTTCAACAGAAATTTAAATAAAGTTACAAATAGGAGATACATATATGGCACTGTTAATGATATGAAATAATTATTTTTCATACTTTTCGTATCATTGATACTGTTTCGAAATAGAGTTTAGTGCAATAAACAAAAGTATACACGATTAATCATGAAAAATTTAAAAGTATTATGAAATAATTAGCTTCTAAACTTACAAGGCTGTTGAGTCTGACGAAAATGCACGCTTACTATTTAATTGCGATTGTGCCTTGGTTGTTCCAATTATAATAAAATAAAGTTTGTCGATTTCGTTGACGTTTCAACAACTCAGAAAATTGTTTGGGCATTTTCGGGTTTTCTAGTTATTTAATGAATAATTAACTTACACAATCCGGCTATGACTACATGTATATACGCGTTATTCCAATTTTAAAATGTCTTTAATTAATAATTAAATACATAAATAATATTTTACACAAAAATACATTGCCATTGTTGCACTGATGTTCCCAAATCTTTAATAATATTAATAAATCTTTTATAATATTAATTCTATTTTTTAATTATTAACAGATTCCCGGCCGCTATTTCTGCAATCGCCATTTATTAACTGTTATATGCTGCATCGTGCGCAATCATGTGCGCGTACACTGCAACGACATCTCACGAATATTTTGTGCAAGCTTTTTGACAAGTCGACTTAAATCGACTATTTTAAAAAATAGATTATATATTATTCTTATAGGCAGTAATCCGATTCATGTTCACAACGTTCATGAACAGCTTCGTCCTAGTTTAATTATATTGTAATATAGTTAAACAACAAAGACAAAATGATTCCAATTTTGTAAGCGGAAATCGCATTAGATGTCCTAAAGTTGACATTGGAAGGACGTCTGTGCAAAGTCAACTTACAGTCGATATATCGATATTTGTGCTGTTAGGGTTTACACATTATGAAAACGAACAAAACTCGGATATAGTATGAGTGTAGTAGATGTAGTAATGAATATAGTAAACCTAAAATCGTCAAAAATTTACTAATTAAGTCCGGATCTAATTATGCATAATAAGAAATTATGTGTAGTAAGAAATCAACTTAATCATAAACTTAATTATATTCGACTAATTTTCTTCACTTTCAATTGTGATTGGTTAATATATATATATATATATATATATATATATAGATGATATCGACAAATAACATTGTCTAAAAAAACAAACTCATTATAAAAATTATTTATCGCAGATTATACGATCTTAGAAATTACAGAAACATATATGTAGATGCATCTGTATAATAATCATTAAATGAATAAACGTACATATCTTATAAATTAACGCAAATTGCTTTCATGTCTGGAAGAAATACTTATATTTGTTAGATGTATGTATGTACATAAAACTATTTGTCTATCTTTACTGAAAAATAAAGAATAAATATTAAAATTTTTTTTTTTGAAGTTATATTTAAATAATAATAATAATATTTATAAATTAAGAAAATAATACGTACTAACAAATTTTCTTCTTCATTGTATATTTTTATCTTCAAAGTTTATTACTCCGAAATCTGAATACTCCAATGTTAGACTGCGTTCTCAAACTTCACTCAGATGGTACAATAAATGTAAAACTTTAAGCCATAAGGAATTACAGTTGAAAGTGAAGAAAATTAGTTGAATATAATTACGTTTACGATTAAGTTGATTTCTTATTACACATAATTTCTTACTAAGCATAATTAGATCCGGGCTTAATTTTTGATGATTTTAGATTTACTATATTCATTGTATTATACCTATTACATCCAAGTTTTGTTCGTTTTCATAATGTGTAAATCTATTGAATTATCAAATAATGATTTTTCCCAAATGAAAATAATAAAGACCCAAATAATTTCTAATCGATTCCATTCATAAAACATATTAAATAAAATTGCTGTCTGCTAACTTGACGCATGATAACATTTGTTAATTACAAGAAAAATTTCCCAAATGTTTAAATGCTTTTCCCAAATTTCCCCAAAAAATTCTCAAATTATATAGACATAAATAAATCAGAAATATTCAATTTTGCTATCTTATCAGTGCCATCTTGACTAGTGTCCCTAGAATACAAAGTCTAGCAATTCCATAGACAACTTTTCATTGATTCACATTATCAAATCCCTTTAAATGGCGTACCAATTGAAGGGAACGTACATACATTCAGAAAATGATAAAGATAAAATGAAGAAGTTAATCAGATTTTTTTATTTATTATGAACATATGACATAATAAGATAACTGTACACTTAGAAAAAAATATCATAAATTTAAATATCTATTTGAATAGTGCCAACTAAATCTATTTATTAAATATATAGATATATATATATACAAAAAAATAAAGATACTTAAAGGTATATATACTTATTATTTTACTGTAGAGTCCATCACCAGTAGTTTTACTACTGTATTCTTTGCTGCGTAATGCTTTTTTTTACATGAAATGCATTTTATATATAATAAAACGTTTTCATAATCTTTGAAGGCAAATTATGACAATGTTTTATTGTATTATAAGTTATGACTTTCGTCTTGTCCGTATAAAAAGCTAAGAAATTAAATTGAGTAATTTTGAAATATGAAATATATTGTCGTATTATTACTTCCATATTATAAAAATAAAAAAAGGTAAAAGTGTTATTAAGTATTAATAAAAAAAAATGTATTTTTTCTGTAATCGTAATTGAACAAATTTTGCATATTATATTCTAGAATCATACTGTTTTGATCCATCAGGATCCAAGCATTCTGAGCATACTCTAGTACATAATACTTGAGATTAAATAATCTGCTACATATAGCTTGTATAATATATTTAGTTCAATACCCAGTCAGGAATAGTTCCTCAAGAAGATGTCGTTTCGACAAAAAATTATCGATTCGAAACTATCAAAATTTCAACATTTTCGAGTGATAAAAAATTACATATGTAGAGAGTGCAATAAAAGTTCGATACATTTGTAATATTTTTGATATAAATTTGTGATACGTAATCTTATATTTTGAATATTTTCAAAGGTCGAATTGACATTTTTTTCGATTTCATTTCAATAATTGCAATATCGCTGTAATCATAAAAGCTTTCTCAAAATTTTTCAGAATTTATAAATAATTTTATAACTTTTTAGAAAATTGTGGAACTTTTTTATATAAATAAATTTTTATATAAATTTTATATAAATTTTTTATATAAACATTTTTTTACTTTCGATAAAGTTTACATCTTTTCTTCTAGTAATTCTTTATATCTTATTTTATTGTTCTACTCCTGTTGAATAACATTACTTTTATTTATACTTCGTAGGTTTTTTAATACAATCTTATTACTTTTGTATTGGGAATTTCAGGAAATATCTCTTATCATAAATGCTGACAATCTTAGCTGTCTCTTAATATAAGTGAGCACGAAATCAAGGAAAAATATCATCCCCTCTATCTAATTCTAGCTAGACTAATTCTAGCTTGAATCAATATTGAAACGATCTCGATTTTTAAATTAATGAAATTTAAATGTTGGTCTATCAATCATACAAGTTTCAATCATTTGGAAATATAAAAATACTACTAGTGTCATTGTTACTGCAATAGTATTATTACTGATATGCAATAGCGTCAATGCTAAGCCAGTAGTGTTACTTAGACGACATATGACATAACTAGTAATTGTAATATTTATAAAAAATTTATTAGAGTAAAAAATGCATACATACTGGGAAAAAGTTCGTGGCGATTTTTTAGTAAAATTAAAGTGTTTTTCTTAGAGTATTGAAATCAATTTATTTAAATCATATGCTCCATTATTTTCTATAATATTTTGCCATTTTTGGGGTCAGAGTCATAATTCCATCGCGATAGAACTTCTGTAGTTTCTGATCGAAAAACTGCTTCAAGTGATTTTCACAGGCCTCTTTTGAAGCTAGTTTTACACCATTAAGAGAGTTCTGCAGAGACCTAAACAAATGATAGTCTGAGAGTGCTATGTCAGGACTATACGGTGCATTAAAACTTCCCAGCCAAGCTCTCGCAATTTTTACCGAGTCATCAAAGATGTATGTGGTCGAGCGTTGTCGTGATGGAAGACGACACCTCTCTTATTGATTAATTCTGGTCGCTTCCTCTCAATTGCTTGTTGTAATCTCTGCAGTTGTTCACAATAGAGTTCGGAATTAATTGTTTGATTGAACGATAACAGCTCATAGTGAACGATTCCCTTCCAGTCCCACCACACACACACATCACCTTCTTCCTCATCAATTCAGGTTTTGCGATTATTTGCACCTTCTCTCTTTTCTTTATCCATGATCTTTTTCTAGTTGGATTGTCGTAGGTGATCCATTTTTCATCACCAGTTATCATTCTCTTCAGAAATGGCTCAATTTCATTCCGTTTCAGTAGCGTATCACAAATGTTAATTCGGTCCATCATGTTCCTAACACTCAACTCGTGAGGAACCCAAACATCGAGCTTCTTTTTGTATCCAGCTTTGTGTAAATGATTTAAAACTGTTTTGTGGTCGATGCCTAGTTCTCTGGCAATCTCCACAGTGGTCACATGCTTATCACGCTCGACTTTCATCATGATTTCATCGGACTTTTCAGATCGACCGGAGCGAGGTTTATCTTTCACATCGAAATTTCCAGCACGAAAGCGAGCGAATCATTTCCGTGCTGCTGATTTTGATAGAGTATCTTCACCGTAAATAGCGCAAATTTTTTCACAAGCCTGTGTAGCATTCTTACCTTTATCGTAGTGATACTGCAAAATGTAGCGAATTTTTTCCTTATTTATTTCCATTTTCAAAATAAAATAACTTGATCCATTTCACCGATTTT
>NW_012130074.1:435768-439323 GCF_000143395.1 Atta cephalotes
TATATATATATATATATATATATATATATATATATATATATATATCTCATTAGAGCAATTAGTATTATTTCAGCTAATGAAAATAACATTTTACAATATTATTAAAAACAAGTTATTATCCTATATTATGGGTGTCATCATTATTACTATATTTAACATTAATTATATTTTTTTATGTGTTCCGCCTTTTTCACAACAGATATTTCTTTGAACAGATATGTTACAACTATACATGCATTAGGATTGTAGATGTTCATAATTCTTGGAAGGAGCAGTTCCCGTACGCTCATAGAAATGAAGCATAGTAAGTGGAAGTTCGAATTCGGAGTGACCGCATGAGTGCATCATAAAATTAGTTCGCGAATAAAATAAATTTTTTTTATTATAATTTTGTCATGTATCCTCTGAAATATGATGCTATCAGTAATATTTATTTTCACAATAAAATTTCAATAAAACTTTAATGAAATTTTCTCCACTATTATGCTATTAGTTACACTACTTGTCGAATTTACTTATTGCATTAGTGACACTAGTAGTATATCTTTACGCTGATTAGATCAATTTAAGATTTTATTTTCAATTCGAAAATTAATCGAAATTCCTTCGAATCAAAAATCCATCGAAATCAATAGAAATTTCGAAAAATTTTTGATTTTTATTTTCGATATTGAAACGACATCTTTTCGAGAAATTATTTTTGATTGGATATATATGTTGTCCTTTGGATGCAAAATAAATTTTGTACATTTATCTATTGTTTTTACTTTTTTATAAGTATTTAAAAAAGAACCAATAATTCCACCCTTATTTTTGTAATTCGAAGTATGGGATGATTTCAGATAATTTGATACGGGTAATGAGCTTAAGACTTTGCTGAAATGTAATGAAAGTAGGGTGCTTAACTTTTATAGAAGAAAAAATGTTTTCTAATTTTGAGTAAATCAGGCCGTTAAAACCATATTGATATTTTCGATGCACAAGGTACTGAGTTAAATCTATGATTGAAGTAGTAATTATGATGCCACTTTGAACTGGTTTAAATATTGACTTCTGACCAATTTTTATGTTCTTGAATAATTCCATAACAGATCGAAGAAATACAATATTAGATTTGAATTTTGTTCCTTTGTCATTATTTGCTGTTAAACTTAATGCAACTTTTGGAGTCCGTGCAAATAAAGTGAACTTTTGAAATAACTTCAATGAATGTAGTTGTACAAAATTCTTTTTTCCCTTTTTCTTCAGCATAAAAATTCATGGAGCTGCTAATATTTCAGTTCCATAAATTTATCTTACTGACCTTCATTTTATTAAATGTAGTGTATTTCATGTCTTGTTTTCATGTCTTGTTTGTAATCCTTGATACAAGTTTAAACTGTAAATTTTCTTAAATATCTATTAATTCATTTATATGTTCGCAATTCACAATAGAATATGATAAATTATGTGTTTTAAAAAATTCCTCAGGTAACTCTATTACTTTAATATTTATTAAACTTGTTCTCAAATTTTTTGATAAATGAGGATTAGCAATGAAAAAAATTTTCGATTACTATCTGTAGGATGAGGAATATAACATTTGACTTTTGAGTTTCTATTGCTGATAATGCCACCGAATGCTTTCTATGTAGCTAAATTTACAAGATCCATATCAGAAGTTATAGAATATATAAACCAGCAGAGTCAGCTTTCTGAAGAAGTTCTACAATTTTAACAAAGCTCCGTTTACATTATTAGGCGTAAAATAGTATGCAACAGGAATTTTTCACTTAGTGAAAATGCCTCTAAGTACAAAAACTAAAACATGCGTAGCTTTTTTGATCTTATCTATTGAGTAAAGAAAGAAATAAGAAAAAAAATAAGTCATATACAATATTATAGTCATTTAACTTTGAGTGGGTATCATTTGATCATATTATGAATAGATACTCACGTGATCAAATGGAACGAATTCCTTTACAAAATTAACTTATACTAGAACATATATAAAGAAATTAAATTACATAGGAAATACTTCAATTATGTATTAGGAAGAGAAGAGAGGCCATGTGCAACATCGTACTTTGGTTAATTTGTACACCTGCCATTATACTCATTTCATCGACTGCAAGCACGCAGTCTTTTGCCCTATCATCTGCTTGTGACATTTGTTGTTTTAACTTAACATGTCAAACATTTGGTTATAAATGCCAGGTTCAAAATTGATATCCTTTAATCTCTTTCTAAGTGTTCGTTCTGCTGGTAACGGAATGCCCTGATTAATTATTTCTTGATAACGCTACTATCATACGATAGTTTTAATCGCAAAGCATAAAAATTCATGGCGCTGCTAACATTTCAGTTCCATAAATTTGTTACCTTCTGACCTTCATTTTATTAAATATATTTTATTAAATGTAGTGTATTTTATGTCTTGTTTTGTAATCCTTGGTACAAGTTTAAACTGCAAATTTTCTTTTTAATAGTATCATTGGATCATTTATGATCATTTATGCCTTGGGCACTTCGAAAATCGAGAAATCTAACTTAATCGTTTTTTTATTTAGTATACTATTATATTTAGTATATTTAATATACTTTTGCAATTCTTATTGTTAATTCTTTCTAATTTCTGATTTTCTACAGTTAATTTGTATTTTTCATATATTATTCTTTTCACGTTTTATTCCTTCTCGAAGAATTCTTCTCGACTTATCCAATTTATTAATAATTTTATTTGCTTGTTGAAGTTTTAATTTCGTTGCTTTACCCAGTCAGAAATAATTTCTCGAAAAGACATCGTTTCGATGTTGAAAATAAAAGTCGAAAGTTTTTCGAAATTTCTATTGATTTCGATGGATTTTTGGTTCCAATTTCGATTAATTTTCGAGTTGAAAATAAAATCTTGAATTGATCTAGTCAGCATAAAAATATACTACTAGTGTCATTAATACAATAAGTAAATTCAACAAGTAGTGTAACTAATAGCGTAATAGTGGAGAAAATTTCATTAAAGTTTCATTGAAATTTTATTGTGAAAATAAGTTATTGATTAGCATCATATTTCAGAGGATACACGAAAAGTTATAATAAAAAAAAATTTATTTTATGAATTCGAGAATTAATTTTATGATGCATTCATGCGTGATTACCCATCCGAATTTGAACCTTCACTAATCATGCTTCATTTCTGTGATTGTACGGAAATTGCTCCTTCAAAGAACCATAAACATCTATAATAGTGGATGTATAACATATCTGTTCAAAGATGTTGTGAAAGAGGCGAAACATATAAAAAATATAATTAATGTTAAATATAGTAGTAATGATGATACTATGCTAATAACTTGTTTTTAATAATATTGTAAAATATTATTTTTATTAGAAGATGAAATAATACTAATTGCTCTAATGATATATATATATATATATATATATATATATATATATACAACACACACACACACACACACACACACTATGTAGTTATTTATTTTATTTACTTAATTTAATTTACTAACTAACTATAATAGTATAGTAAGTTAGTTACTTAGTAGTTACGTATATAACTTA
>NW_012130074.1:439343-445289 GCF_000143395.1 Atta cephalotes
ATAACTTAGTACTAACTTAATTACTTTTAATTAATTAATTATAATTAATTTATTTTAATTTAAGTAAGTAAGTAAGTAATAATAATTATATACTACTATATATATATATATATATATATATATATATATATATATATACAAACACACACACACACACACACACACACATGCGTATATTTTTTATTCTAATAAATTTTTTATACCAAATATTACAATTACTGAAAGTAGTTCTATGTTACGTCATATACTATTACAGTAGTAATACTACTGAAGTATTAGTGACATTAGTAGTTTTTATACTTCCAAACGATATTGAAAACTTGTGATAGACTAACATTTAAATTTCATTAATTTGAAAATTGTTTCGATATCGATTCTAATTAGAATTAGTCTAGACTTTGATAGAGTCGATGATATTTTTCCTTGATTTCGTTGTCATTTGGTTGTCGTTGGTAAGAGACAGATCTAATAGATTGTCAGCATTTATGATAAGATACATTATTCCCTGAAATTCTTCAATACAAAAATGACGTAATAAGATTATATTAAATAAACTACAAAATACAAATAAAAATAATGTTATTCAGCAGAAGTAGAACAATAAAATAAGATACAAAGAATTATGTCTATTAAGCTGACATAGCCACTTCAACACAATGAATAAAAGTTGAATAAAAGTTGCACAGAAATTTGATTTGTTTTTTGTTGCTAATTTGTTGCTCTATTCCTGATTTTATTGCTCCAATTCCGAAAAACCAATGGCTGTGCTAGCATAAGAATAAAGTTAGCACAGCCACTCAATAAAAAAAATTAAAAAATTATATTCTTTTTGTGCTAATTTGTTGCTAATTAGTTGCTCACTTTCCGATATTGTTGCTCCATCCCCAACCCTCGAAAACCTAGCCACTCTGAATCAGCACACCTATAAATTGTTAATTCTCGAAATCTTGACTGATTACGGTTCTCTGATTTTGTTGCTTCACCTCTGAATCTTGAAAACCACCCCTAAGCATCCCGAGTCAGTACACCACCTATAAATTGTTAATTCTCGAAATAAAATGGTATTGTTAAACAATTATCTATAAATAATTAGAACTGCAGCGACAGGTGCAGCATCATGACTAAAAGTTTCATATATAATACAAAATATGTTGCCCGTATGATTTTGGTACCACAACATTCCTCGTAATATATATTGTATTTCAATCGCATTTCAACCGCAAAATGAACCTATTGTACATTAATACTATTAAATAATATTTAAATAATATTAAATAATATTTAAAATAAGATTTATACATACAAATAATATTCATTTCTACTTCATTAATATAATTAAAAAAATAAAACTTCCTTCGCATGAACTTTTGTTAAATCCAAATTTAATCTGCCAGTATTGGCAATCTATTGCTGTCTTCTTTTAATATTGCTTAGCAATTGATGCATAGAATACTTTTTTCCATGAATTACCACATTTAGCCATACAACAATGAGGCATGATTTACTCTGTAATTAAAGTTTACAATTATATTGACATAATTTTGAAGTCACTGAGGGAATAATATATTTTAGTCTTATGAAAAATTTTAAACTTCCAGTTTTGTGTATATTATCAAATATCTATTATCACACAACTTACATTATAAAAAAAAAATACCTTTTTTTAAATAACTTACAGTGTAATAATTTCTCTTATACTCTAGCTTATAAAACATAAATCCTCTAACTTTGACTACATTATAAGAGGGATAATCGGCACGCTTCTATCCTGTGAGTGTAGCAGACACGAACTACATCTAGTTTTGATGATTTCATCGATAGTGATAGAAAACATATGTAGTCACATAGTTCTCAAATTGAAAATGGATACTGGCAGTAGTATACGATCAGAAGCAATGAGTTGCGACACTTTTTTGAGTTAAGAATACGCAAACAAGTTCAAGATCCCTTTCAATGAATAAATATGATCAAATAAGATTTATCAAATGTTTATACAATGTGTAACGTAAATTTAAATGTTACATGTCTCACGAAATTCATGAAAAATCAATATTTCGATTGTTATTTGCAAAAATCTTCAGGATAATACAAAATAAACTCTAAAAATAATTCGCAATCAATATAAAGATAATTAAGAGTAATTACATATTTTTATATTGATTGTGAATTATTGGATTTTAAGAGTTTATTTTATGTTATCCTGAAGATATACCTGAAGATAGTTATAAATAACAACCAAAACGTTAATCTTTTGTTTTTAAAATGTATGAATTAAAGAAAAAATTTTGTATAATTAGACACAAATAATAATTGTGTTCTAGCTTTTATTTGCCTTAATTTATATTAACATTAGTTAATAAAATATTAAATAAATTTAAAAAATTAATTATCAATTATTTATGATTAATTATTATATATATTGTTATTGTATTTATAATTAATAATTATTAATTCATAATTTAAATTTAATTATAATAATTTTTAAAATAATTTTTTGAACAATATAATTTTTCTTTTATATTATAATGATATAATAATTTTATTATTTTTTAAATATTTACCAAAATATTTTACGATCCACCAAAATAATTTTGTGATTAAACAGAAATGTTTAAAATACGTGTAAAATATTATCATAAATTTATTCTTTTTAATTTATTCTTTTAAATTTATTCTTTTAAATTATTACAAGTTTTGTATAAAATATTTATTATTAAAAAACATAAATAATGATAAATATTTATAAATATTTATTTTAAACATCATTCTACTTGGGAAAAAAAGAAGTTATATTATGATACATAATAATTATTATTATTAATTATTAATTAATTATTAAATTATTTAAATTATTATATGCTTATAATGTGTATTGCGCGCGCGTGTGTGTGTGTGTGTGTGTGTGTGTGTGTGTGTTGTTTTGTCTTTACTGACATCATATTTCATAAATTTTGCAGGACATGTAATATTTAAATTTATGCTACATATAGACATTTGACAAATCTCATATGATCATATTCATTCATTGTATAAGAGAGGGATTTGCATCCTGAACTTGATCAAGTATTCTTAAACTCATCAAAAAAAAGTGTCGCAACCTCATTGCTTCTAATTGTACAGGCGAGTTCGATGGTAACAAAATAGTATCTTTCTCAGAGTGCCGTCATATGCGGCGTAACTTGCGAAAGCTTTTTACGCTATTTTGTTGTCACACCGAAATATGATGGAACCATCATGCAAATCCAATTTCTTGCTCATTTTAGCTTATTCCGTCTAAAAAAATGCACATGGATTTCGATTTTGCAACAGTACAATTATAGAAGTCGTCCCTTTGCATTACATGGAAAGTCTAAACCAGTCGAAATCCATGTGGAACAATATAATTATAGGCTTCATTTTGCTTGTAATAGATTTCCTAATCTCAATAGTCATTAACTTTAAGATTTAATATCTCGGATCAGGGCAGAGCGACGCATTTTTTGCCAGATTCTTTTGTTTCATGTAAAAACGCGTCAAATAAGCCTAAGAGTGGTCTCACAAAACTTTTTGATCTTAACAATTCGATCATCCGCTTACATAGTATGTACGCGATGAAAAGGTGCCGATTTCCCATACTTTTCGAAATGTGTAGGTTACGAAAACCAATTATAAATTTAGTGTTTCTGTTAGAGTTACAACAGAAATTCTGATCAAAAATTGATCGCCTTTTTCTAATCTTCGCGAAATACCCAATGTGAATCTCAGCTTTTAGAATGGCGAATTCTAGTAAATAAAATATAATGTATTCTAGAATATGCAGGTTACGCTTACGCAGGTTACGCTTCATGTGATGGTACCCTCAGATTTTTCTTTGCTGTAATCAATGTTACAGTGCTACCAACTTTGTAACTAAAAAAACAATTTTCGACATAACTTTCAGAACACAACCTTTGAACAGCAAGATATCCAATCTGTGAAGGCGATTGTAGCGTAATCTGTCATTCGTTTACACAGTGTTTACACAGTATACACAAACAGAATATCTCGCAGGACCTCCGAGATAACTGCGCGAACGATATACATCCTTGCATAAAACGACAAACTACGCTACAGCCACTTTCGCAGGTAGAATAAACGAACGACATCTGAAACAATAATTGCTTAAATGAACGCACTCATTTTTTCTGTGGAAAATGTACGCAAAAAAAATTAATTTGATTGCGGGAGTTAACATGTTCCTCGTAGCTGCGCTTTTTTACTAGAAGTTTCTCCACATCCGTAAATATTGTGGTTGTATTATCGCATATCTGTAGAATATGTTATAAAGATGCCATTTCATGCAGCAAAGCTTCGCTAGCGAAGACCCCACAATCATCGATTCGTACAAAAATGCGTAATTAGCGAAGCTTCGCTCGAAGTTCCACATTGTCCAACTATGAACGAAGTAATGCTGATTCTAGCTATGGTTCACTTGGCCAAATATTTTGAAGCATTTTTTGATTGGTTAATTTTTTGAATTGTCTATTCAATGCTTCTTTATTCACGCATAATAGAAATAATTTCGTCAGCGAAACTTCGCTCCATGAAAAGGTAAAAATTTTAGCGAAGAACGTTGAACACTGGCTTTGTTTACGATGGAGTGGAGAATCTTTGCCAGCGAAGCTTCGCTGCCTGAAATTATGCCTTAAGAATATTCTCTTGTATTCTCTCGACTCTCGCCTTAGAACGTACACGCATCAGGTAAGTTCAAAGCTTACATATAAATCACGCACAAGCGCAAAGCAAATAAGCTTTCAGATAAGGACAAATAGATGTTGACTTTTATTACATTGGTCAGATACGGTGAGGCCCTTTCAATATGTATATTCTAAGAGTATGTATTACAAGAGAAAATTAATTATTTTAAAATGGTTACAAAATGCTGCCTTTGCACTGCGGAAGAGAGCCCTATTTATTTACAATGAATATTTCATAAGTAATGCAATAAAAGTATTTCTCATCGATATTAATTTAACCCTGATAGCCAAACCTGCGAAAACAGATTTTGAGCAGTCTGCTACCAATTTTTGATTGGCAGAAAGGCAACAAACTGTATCCAGATAACAAAATGTTTGCATGATGCTGGCATAATGCATACACGCGTGCAATGGCATGTTGTCACTGTGACGTCCAGCTGATTTTGCAAGCACAATGACAGCATATCGTGCAACGTCCAGCAAACATTGTGCAAACATTGTGCAAGCATTTTGCATTTCAAAATGTTGGCATTATACAAATCTTTTCGATTGTACGATTTTTGCTTTTTTTAGATTAGATTATAATTTTAGGTTACAGGATATTAGATTATAGATTAGGTTATATGTGTTTTATTTGCAAATAACGATTAAATGATGTACTTTGCTTTTGTGAAAAATATTAGATGTATATTATATATTAATGTATATTATACACATTTTTCCATGAAAGTTCAATAAAATACACTGTGCAAATAAAACAATCTAAAAAATTAATTTATAAATGTATTAAAAAAATCATTTAATTAATAAAAAAATTATTTTTATTCTAAATTATTATACTTATAAATAAATATACTTATTTATATTATATATTATACTTATAAATAATTATATATTATACTTATAAAGAATTTTATATATGCATGTATCTTAATTAATAATACAATTTATAATAATTATTATAAACTTTTGGTAAACAAAACTGTATATAACAAAACAATACTACATCTTTGATACATAAAATTATATTATATAAATTATATTATATGAAAATGAAATAGATTTTTTTATATCTTTGTACCTTATATATTTGTATATATATATATATATATATATATATATATATATATTAACTAATAATANACTATATATATAGTAAGTTATACTTACTTTTATTTTATTTAGTTACGTAATAATATTGTTTACTTTAATAAGTAACTATATAGTAATT
>NW_012130074.1:445975-463020 GCF_000143395.1 Atta cephalotes
TAATNTCATANAATATATATATAATATATATATAAAGAACATATTTATTATATTATTATATATTATTATATATATATATATATATATATATATATATATATATATATATACCCTAAATATAAAAAAATAATATTTCTATTATGTTATAGGGTAATATACTTCATTATCATAAAATTATTTTATATACATATATAAGAATTATATATACTTTCTGCGTAGTAAAGATACAATATATGAAAATAGAAAAAGGAAAATATATGAAGATGTAATATTAATATCGAAAAATAATACTTTCGTGTGAACATTTATAATTCATTAATACGTCAATATCTGAGGAATAATCATTTTGTGATACTTCAGTATCTAAATCGGTTTGTAATGCTTCTCTGTCTAAATTGTTTTGTAATATTATCTGAATCATTTTGATTGGATATATTGATATATTTTTGATAATTTTCTATTTTATTAATCTTTACTTTCTGTGAGATATTACCGAAGTAAGTTTGCAAATTGCATTTCCATTCTTTTCTTAACTTTTGTTTCTTAGTTTTTTAATGACAAGCTCTTTAGTTGCCTTAATCATATTATTATTTTCGATCATATTATTTTCTGGATTTTGTGATCGTTTGTAATGTCGACGATAACGCTCCTTAATACTTTTTAACGCTTTTATCATCTTCTTTACAGCACATTTTGATTTGGAAAAATTCAAATTAGAATTGATAGCATCTAAAAAAACATATATTTTATAAGACATAAATTCTAAACAGAATGGTAAAGCTCGTAATATATTCTTATTTATAAGAATTTTCAAGTGCTTATACCTTTATACAATATTTTTATAAATAGCTTCTTATTAGTCATGTAATTTATAAGAAATCGTAGATACGAGTATTTATGAATAATCGTAGTCTTATCATTTTTTTTCATAATGCATATAAAATTAGAATACTATCTACTAAAATTAGAATACTAATAAATAAATACTAATAAATAAATTCTTACAAGTTTTACGAAAACACTTATAAGTCTTACGATTTTGCTTAAAATTAACTCATAAATTTTTATCTATTATTCTATGAAATATTAAAATTATAAAAATATTATGTAATTAATATTTAATAATTTTATATTAATATTTGTAAATAATTTTAATTATCTTAAAATTAATTATCTTCACAAGCCTGAGCAAAACGAATAACCTTTAACGGGAGTGTCCTGTTTTATTTACATCAATTATTAAAAACTTTTTTCTTTTAACTTTTACTTTTTTCTGTGTTTATGGATTAAAAAGTCCTTCTCTACAATTAAAGAATCGACAACAACGCAATTCGCCAGGTACAATTGAATACGAAAAACGAAAAAAAATTGAAGACTTAGTTTTGTTATCGGCTTCTGTACATGTCAACATGAGACAATATGTGCTTCATATAAGAGATTCAGACCTTGCACGTTCATAAAAAGTAGTTGGCAATTTGCAAAAAACCTGAAAGAACAATCTTATGCTTTTAGAAACGAGGCTTTAGTATAAGAGAAAAGAGTTACTGAAAATTTCGTTTGTATATTATGAAAAAAATTGACATGAAACTATGAAACCGAGCAGTATTTTAGTTTCGCAATTTTCGACAGCGCTGTCATGAAAAATGCGACGCTGAATCATAGAAATGATCTGAATTATCGACCTACTCAGACTCATATCAAAAAATGTTCTTATGTGCCCTGGTCAAAGTTCTTTTTTTTTAGAGGAAAAATAATAAAATAAATATGATATTAGTTATTTTAATTTTGTTTAAATAATTTTTTCATAAACAAGAAACGTACCATATTATTTACATACAATACAAATGAAGATAATTATTTTAATTGCTGTTTTGTCTTTTACAAACATTTTAGTAAATTATTGACGCATATACAGGATGTCCCCAAAAGGTGATATCAAATTTTAGGGGTATGCAGTATTTGTTAAAACAAACCAAAAAGTCTTAATGAACAGTACTCCGAAAACCTTTTATTTTTAAATTATGAAGCATTTTCTTCTGTGAAAAATAGAAAATAAATTAAATTTGTAATAAATGTTCAATGTGCCTTCGACTCGTTAATACACAATTCGGCAGGTTTTGTCATTGAAGGTCAAAGATTCTAGGTTTATTTCGTGTTTGACAAAGTTGAAAAAAGTTTCCAAGTCTCTTAGTCAGTTCATTCACGGACATCCATATGTAATTACAGGGATTGTTATATTCAACTTTGGATTGTGAATCATGTCTAGTTTTGTGTTATCTGAAAAATGGCTGATTTTTACACAAATTCTGAAATGATGACATTCATTTTATATATGGTAGAAAGCAAAAGGCAATATTTCAAAAGTAGCACGCTTGTATCATGCAGCTTATCCGAATCGCCGAATAGCCAAATAGAAGAATGTTTAGCAAAATTCATCAACGCTTACGTGAGATCGGATAGTTTAAACCAAATTTAGTTGACTACAGTAGATCGCGACTTGTTAAAAGAAATGCCTTCTGCAGTCGAGGAAAATATTTTACGCACAATTGAAGAAAATCCTGGAACATCTTATCGAAGAATCGCCCTGCAAGAAAGATCAAGCCATCACACTGTGTGAATGGCTGAAGTATTTTGCATGATGAACTTTTGCATCATGTCCAACACTTCAGGCTCTTCTACCAATTGATTTGCAACAACGGATCACTTTTTTGTCAATGGCTTCTTCATTGATGCAATCAAGATCCACAATTTTTGTGCAATATTTTGTTTACTGATGAGGCATCCTTTACCAGAGATGGAATCAATAACGTTCATAACATACATGTTTGGGTAATGAAAATCCTCATGCTCTCATAGCATCACGATATCAGCATTGTTTTTCTGTGAATGTTTTGACAGATATTTTTAGAGGTCCTCTAATCGGATTTTACATTTTACCTAATAGACTAACAGGACAAGTGTATCTTAATTTTTTCGAAAATAATTTATTCGAACTTTTGGGAGATATTTCTTTACAATATAAACAAAATGTGATTGGAAGATATTCTTTTGCAACATAGACGAATGTGATTCATGCACGATATCCCCATTTTCTCGTTAATATCAGACACCATTTAACTAATCGTTTTTTCATGAAAGATGGACGTGGCGATCCAGTTGTATGGCCATCTCGCTCACTGAATTTAAATCCACTGAATTATTATCTATGGGGACACTTGAAGAGCATGATATGTGTCACATCAGCCGATACAATAGATAAACTGACTCAGAGAATTGAAAACTGTTGTCAACAATGGAATAAACCCGGAATCTTTGAACATGTTTGATCTTCAATGAGGAGACGTGCCGAATTGTGTGTTGAAATGGATGGAGTTCAATGCACATTGAACATTTATTGTAAATTTAATTAAATTTATTGTAAATTTAATTTACAATAAATTTATTTTCTATTTTTCACAGAAGAAAATGCTTCATAACTCAGAAATAAAAGGTTTTCGGAATACTGTTTATTAAGACTTTTTGGTTTGTTTTAACAAATCAAAAAGTATTATATAAAATTTGGTATCATCTTTTGGCAACATCCTGTATATAAAATACATATACAGAATTTCCTCTACTCGTCGCGAGCCTCTAAGCTCGAACAGCGCGGCGCGCCTGCTAAGCCATTCCCGCTCCTCGCGATCTGCGCGCCGTGGGCTCAATGGGCCGTACCTTCGACAATAGCAGATCGGGCGGACGCGCGTATTCGACTATCTTTAAACGTTAATATCTCGTTAATTATTGCGAGCATTGCAAAATGGTAGAAAACTTTTCTACTCAGTTTAGTCCGCTCTATCTGCTCGGGACGAATGGGGCCGTATATTAATGACACTCTGTATATGTATATATATATATTATATATATATACACACATACACGTGCGTGCGTGCAGTGCGTGCATACATGCATGTACATATATATAATATATGTCTAAACTTTTCAAATAACTTTATTTACTGAATTATTTACAAATACATATATCAGGGCTCGGAACGAGATGTATGTTTCGATTGAATTTCAATTCTGCTCGGATATCGAAACGACAAACGGCAATTTCGACAGTAGCAGACATAGCATATAAATAAAATTTTCGAATACTTATTGGTCTTGTACTAAAGCTCATAACTCGTTTTTGCAAGCATAATATTGTTTTTTGAATTTTTCTGTAAATCGTTACTTATTTTAAACGTACAAAGTTCGAAATTATTGTATACAGCACATTTATGACTCGACTCGGATGTCGAAGTGTCGACTTACAAGGGAAGTATCACAATAGTCCGGAACCGATTTGATTCTCCATGAAATATGTTGTAAAACATGAAAATCTAAGACACGTTTTTTTTTATGCATGCGCTAACTCATGTTTAAGGGGTGAAATCCCTTTGAAAAAAAACGATATTTTTCTTTCAAGCCGAATATCATTGGGAGATCGAAATAAAAGATCGAAAAAAATTATTTCTTTGTTTAACAAAATACTCCCACCATCCGTAATTTTCTTAAATTTTTAATTTTTTTTACCAAATTAAAGATTATTTCTTTACAAATTCAACCATGTGTAATAAAGTTACAATACGATATATCATTTTCGAGAATTAATTATTAAATTAATTATTAATTATTAATTATTAATTATTAATTATTATTAACGCTTCCATATGTACGCTATCCATGCTCATATGCGAAAGTAATTGTTGGAATAATGAAATACATAAATCAACGAATAAAGGAAATTGATATTTGTATATATTACAAATTATAAATAATGTTAAGAGTTATAATCATTTTTATTATTTCTTTTTAAAATAAGTAAAACGTTTTTATTCATCTCTGTACATTACTTCCTTAATAATATCTTAATATTATTCTCTTAAAGTTATTTTTAGTTTTACGCTTTAATATCTTATTTATTTGTCGTTTATGTAATAATTTCAAAACGTATATACTTAATAATGAAATAATTTCTAAATGTTTATACATAATAAATTTATATTTTGTATCGTTTACTCATTATACTCATTACAATAACGATACTCGATGAAAACATGTTTTAAATAATGACTTTTTGTCATTGAACATTTTACAGCTATATTACTACAACCTTATATCACATATTGTTGAACTTTTGTCAAAACTAAATTCTATTGGATTTTTAAATTCTTCTAGTCTTTCGTTTGTATAATTATTTTTAACCACGAATATTTAAAGTTGTGATATCGCGGGGAAGACAATTGATTATGTATCAGAGATTGTAATTTTATTATTGTATATTATTTCGTTCATGTAAATTTATATTATTTTCCAATAATTAAACAGTATCTGAAAATCTTTTAGCAAAATTTTTCCAAATTCTAAATTCGTAAATATTTGATTGTATTTTCCCTATTGTGCTTTTCAGTATAATCATAGTAGTATGTTTTCCTGCAAATGTTAAATCTGAAATGATATTGAGACAATGTCCAATGATCCATGAATCGATAAGAAGGATGCTATTAGAATACCAATATATGGAAAATAAGCTTCTTCTAATCAAATTTTAAAATGATCTGTAAGAAATATAAATGTTAAATTAATAAACTATTTTATGTCTGTTATGAGATTCTCTTAAATAAAATATAAAATATATCACAGAAATAAGACTTATAATTTCATTTCGTTTATATTTACTTTTTTTATTATTTCGTTTATATTTACTTTTTAATAGTAAAATAGTCTGAAAAGGTATTGTAAAAGGAAATTTATTTAATTACCTGAAGTCATTTTACCAGATTTCGATGCTTTTACATTTATTGATGTAAATATAATTTCTTGCATTCTTGGTCCAAATATATCTTTAATTTCTTTCAATACAATAAATAAAGGCAGCAAATTTTCATTATACGATATTATTAGTTGTATGGTGTATGAATGTGTTGTTGATGTTATAGATTGCACAACACACTCTACTTTCTTTACTCCTTCATTGACAATGACGTTCCAGAATGAATTTCCAACTGGAAATCACTTTGATCACAGAATTAAAAACATTTTCAGATTCGAACTGTTCGATAAGTGGTTTCACTGTTTTCAGAAAATCATTAGCTGTATTTAATAATTAATTTAATAATTAATTCTCGAAAATGATATGTCGTATTGTAACTTTATTACATGATTGAATTTGTAAAGAAATTATCTTTAATTTGGTAAAAAAAAAAATTAAAAATTAAAAATTACGGATGATGGGAGTATTTTGTTAAACAAAGAAATAACAAAAATTTTTTTCGATCTTTTATACTCCCAATGATATTCGGCTTGAAAGAAGAATATCATTTTTTTTCAAAAGGGTTTCCCTCCATCCCTTAATGAGTTAGCACACGTAAAAAAAAATGTGTCTCTTAAATTTTTAAATTTTAAATTTTCATATGTTTTACAACATATTTCATGGAGAATCATCAAATCGGTTCCGGATTGTTGTTATACTTGCCTTATTAGTAAGAAGCACCATTCCTCTTATCGCGCGCAAACAAAGTGCCGCTATTCAACTATAGAAATGGATTGAAAAATTGTATAAACCAATATATTATAGCAATATATTATCAGCTGGGAAAGCCATAATAATGATATATTTTTGTATATATAGAAATATATCAGATTGTTTAGAAAAGTAATGCGTCCTTGCCGCATCGGCGATGAGATAAATCGAAATTGATAGAACATATTCTTAAATTGCAAAACGAATTATCGAAACAGAAATATGACAGAGTGAGACAGAGAAAAAAATAAAAAAGGATAGAAGCTTCGATTGTAATCGGAGGCCCCGCATGCCGAGCTATGCTCGTCGAGCGAAACAGCGAGTTCTCTCCTCCCTCCCTCCCTCCCTTCCTTCCCTCCCCCTCCCCTCCTCTCTCTCTCTCTCTCTCTCTATATATATATATATGATCGCTTGTTTTTCTGGGTCATTTCGACCGCTCAGTGTGTATAACTAAAAGGAGAAGGAACATTGTAGATAACGTATAAGTTTTATAAAAAATAATCCTATAAATTATACTAATCCAATAAATTATACTAATCCCTCCAATTTATGTATAATAGCAAAAATAATTTCAAAGCATGATAATTTACGAGATATTGACATTTCCATGATTTTCCATGAGCGTTATGTACCACGTTCATAGAAGTGGTTTGCAAGACCTCGGCGTGGTATTTGCATTTTTCATGTTTTCCGTTAAATTTTGCATACTTTTGTTTGAATCAAGCGTTTCCATTGCACAATATTGCTTTGTATTCATTTTGTAAAAACTTGAAACAATTATTAATAATTAAATTGAAATAAAGTTAAAAAATTAAAAGACTCTTAATAATCAAAATGTAACATTATGATAATTGAAGCTAATAAGAGTAAAAAAACGATAAACGAAACTCCCATAATTAAGTTAGCTTAGATGTATTAAATATCAATATAAAAAAAAACTGCAAAATTAGAAATACATTCAACGCTACAAAATAAATATATATATTTCGGTCTTACATTTAGGCTCTCTTCAGTTGTACAAAAAATTTTAACACAGTAAATTAATAATAAAGAATAAGAATCGACAGTTTTATTACATAATTCTAACGCAATAAATTAATAAAGAATGAGAAATCGATGGTTTCATAATTAGATGAATGATAAATCAGAAAAATTGCTCGTCAAGCGATTGGATGATCGAATGCGAAAACTTTCTCGTTCTCGAAATCCAAAAATTGAAAAATCCATATCAAAGTTAAAATAATCGTCAATGATATGTTGTTAATAGAAATAAAAGAATATTATCATATTATGAGTGCATAACATCCGGTGTATAAAGCAAAGAAAACCGTCTGACTATCTCGACGAACCTAACTTAATTATGGAGGTTTCGTTTATTGTTTTTTGACTCTTATTAGCCTTGGTTATCACAATGTTATATTTTAATTAAATTGATATAATTGTATAATTGCTTTTACACTTCAAATAACACAGTGGTGTTAAGGAGATGCTGGAGCCACCTATATTAAGAATATATTGTATCTATTTTTACAAAAATGTTAATATTTAAATAAACTTTTATATATGAATATATAAAAGTTATGTTTAAAACGGTCTGTTTTTATTGAACAACACATTTTTATAACTTATTTAAATGTGAAATTAGGGCATTTGAGAGTAAAAACGCTGCTATTATACAGGCTTCTTCTTTATTCTGAATTAATAAAAATTAATAAAAAATTAATAAAAAATTGTATGTTTCTTTTTAGAATCTTCTTAGCAAGATGAACAGAAAATGATGTAAATATAAAAGTCATATCCTTCCCAAATGAAATCTACATTTATATCGTTTTCTAAAAATATAGAACAAAAAAATATTTTGTTTATTTACTGGATAACTAATTCATCGCAATATAATTTTACATAAATAATCTTGAGTACATAACGCACTTATATTAAAAAGTTGAGATTTTTTTCATTTTATAATACATTTTCGTTAGAGCACGGATTAAAAAAATCCTACTATTTATTAAAATAATTTATGATCTAAATAGTAAATCGTTACCAAATTTATCGTGTTATTTTTAAATGTAATTTAGAATAATCTGTCATTTTTTCATAATTTTGTTATCATGTTGAAAATATATAAAACATCATTAGTGTTTTTTTTTGACATTACAGTTATATATAACATTACAGTTATATATAAAAATCTCCGAATTGACTGAACGGAATCAAAAATCTTTTACAAGATTAAAGTAGACGCAAAATTAGGAGGTGCTGCAGTGAAATTTATACTAAAATCGAAAAAAAAGTTAAATAAATTTCTAATTTTTTTTGCGATTTTAGTGTAAAGTCCACTTTTGCATCTACTTTAATCTTACAAAAGGATTTTTGATTTCTTTCAGTCAATTCGGAGATTTTTATACTGCAATGTCGATAATTTGGTCACTCCAGCATTTCCTTAATTTTAAAATTTTGTTTTTATAATTAAAAGTCTTAATTTTATTTTTATAATTAAAAGTCTTAATTGAAAGAAGATAAAATGGTAACAATTACATAATCATCACATTTTAAAATATAATTTTTTTAATAAGTATTGTGTCATAAAGAGGAATTCTAAAATCTTTTCCAATAACTTAATCGAAATTAATTACGATTAACTCATCAGAAAGAGATGAACAATAATAAATTTTTTCAGAAGACGTAACTAATGTATGAAAAAAATTTTCAACCTCAAGAAAACGTTTTATTACAACATAATTATGATTGCCTTTGATAATGTTTTGAACAATGCTAATGTTAGAATCTTTGAGGAATATTGTATCATCCTTTCCATTTAATGATAAAGCAAACTTTTGACAAAGTAAATTTCGATACTGAGAATAATAACGAAAATCTTGAAAAATTGCTGATACTGGTTCGTTTATACATACCTGAAATCTTTACAAGATTTACAATTGAAAAATTAATTTTATACAATTTTTTTCTTCATGTCATCTATTTACTATTTGTTGCAATTGATTTGACTTTCTACACATTTTTTAAAAATATGTCATATTATTCTCATATGGAAAGACTGAAAACAAATTGAGAAAATTATAATTTTTGATATTATTATTAAATGTAAAAGTCCATTATATTAACATTATATGAAACAAATTCTAATCCATAATGCTCAGGAACTCTTTTAACAAATATTTTCAACATTATTTCTGCTTTATTAATAGTTTCTGTTTCTCTAGAAGAAATAGGATCTACTAAAATGCGCATTGCAGAATACAATAGTAAAAAAACACAAATATGTGGCTTCATTCATAACTCCAAAGAAAAGAACAGGACCAGTATATAGTAAAATTTGTCGATATTCTTCGAAAGAACGATGCTTTGCTATATTAATCGGTTGTCTTGCAAATTCTTTTGGACAAAATTGTTTTATTAGCTCTAATCTACTAGAAAGAGCTTTTATGAAGCAGGTGAAAGTTTTGCACAAGAAGCATGTTTTCCATCAATAATGGCTAATAATATTTTTTTCTATGAGCAAGGCAAACTAAATGCATATAATCAAAAACCGTTTGTTTTACTGTATTCATAGAAAATCATGCGATAAAGGATTCTCCTTCTACATGATATTCTCCATTTAAATACATACTGTATTCTTTGTTTGTTCGCAACCTATGATCATTATCACGATATATCATGACACCGTGGCGAGTATTTTCTTTTATAACCTAACATTTGGAACAAGGAATTCGAGATTTACGTCCTACTTTGATGTCCGACTTTGATGTCCTAATAAAAGCCTGTGCTACTGCATCCGCAATAAAACAACGCAGATCAAATATCAACTTTTTTTCATTAAAAATAATCCCATTATTACTCTTCATTTTTAACACATCGACAAATAGCTTTAACAACTCTGTGGCATTAGTAGATTTTGAAAATCTTTTCCAAATCCCTACAAATTCTGATTTACTTTGATGAATATTAGCGATTCTGATCATGGAATACAATTGAACATGACTTGCAATATATAATAATATACTATCAATGTGAAAATCAATTTTCAGATTATTAGAAATTATATTCAAAGGAGTGATTTCAAGAATTGATCTGATTCCTTTTTCGAAATAAAATGAAGATTGTCCTCCAGCAATGTCATCATCAATAGAATATGAAATACGAGGAGAATCCAAAAGTTCTTGGATCTTTAGAAAGATGAAAAAAAACAAGAATATGTCTTAAGTAATTTTAAGATTTTTTTTAACTTGTACATGATTAATTTCCTGTTTTTATTAATACAGAAGCAAGTTGTTCTTCGAAATTTATTTCCTCAATACATATGGATGATTCTTTAATTTCAACTGATTTATCTTTCTTCTTCTTCTCTGATTTATCTTTGTTCTCAATTATAAGATTAGAAATTTCATTTAAACTATCAGAGTTTGTATCATTAATCATGTCTCTTCCCAAACAAGAAGTACAACAGAATTTCATATTTTGAAATTCCTGCATAGAAAAATTTTTCGAAGAATCCAAATTATATCTACTTTCTTCAGGAATACATACCATGCTGTTCAGTTAGTAAAGGCATTTCAGCCTTATTCATCATTTCTTTGCATGAAGACTGAATTATATTAAATAATTTTTTCTTATATCCTATTGAAACATCGTGAATGTTTTTGCGAGATCGAACCTTTTGCAACTTATTATTATATATTTTAAATTAATATAATTAAAGAGATATCAAATTATAGATAAATTATAAATGAGAGAGAAATTGTCTTAATTCAAAATTCCAAATACAAAAAAATTTGCGATGAAAATTATATCAAGATAGAAGTATTTTACATAATCTTAACTCCTCGTATGATTTTGTCGTGCGGATCTGTGAAAAACGAAAACGAAATAAAAGAATTAACGAAATAAAAGAATTAGGAAGGTACTTATTAATCCTAATAGGCTATTTTATTTTTATTGTTATCTTCCCGGCTACACCAGGTCTGTGAAATCCTGCAATTTTCACATTATATCTTTGAACTGAATATATATGTTTTAGCTTAAAATATGTGAAATTTATACCTCGAAGTCAGACAAAAACAAATATGAATCAAATAAATAATATTTTATTTTCAATTAATTATATGCTTCAAAGAAATTTTATTGGAAAAATTCGCAAGAAATGATTACTTTGGATAAAAAATTTTGTTCAAGCAAAAACTCATAGAATTTTTTTAATTGACTCTTTGGACTAACAAAAAAAATAATACGTATAAAAATATGAATTGCTAAAAAAAAGTATAATTATTTAAATTTATTGAAAATCGACATTTTTGAAAAATTTACATATTATAAGTTTACAATAAAATAAATAAAATTTTCCCAGATTCGAATCCTGGTTGAGGTAATATTTTTCGGAATAAGTTTCTTACTTTCTTTCTGTCTATTCTAATTTAGAGGAATTAGTAGCTTCAGACTGATTGTGTTAAAACCGAAAGTTTTTCGTCTCTCAAATTAATATCTAAAATAAACTAATTTAATATAAGAATATATAATATATTATTTAAAACATCCAATTTTAACCGTTTTTGATTTTCTTTATCATATTTGAAATAAAATTTTATTATTTAAACAATATAACATAATAGATAAACAATTATACATGTATAAATATTATTATAGTACATATAATTAAATTTATTAGAATTTAGTTAGAAGATGACACTCGCTCTAAAGCAATACATCCGCCCCGGCCGAGCGATCTCTGAAGACTGACAGAAATTATAAAATTTTTATTTTTTATATTGAAGTAATTTTTGAATAACTTCCGAAAATGTCCAACGCCCGATTATTATGAAATTTGGCAGACTCCAAATGATGTCAAATGAATGCCCTTAAATGGATTTTCACCGACAAAAAGATTTAATGTCAAAAATGTTTAAGTAAAGTTATATACCACCTAAATTATTATTACTGTTACATAGTTCGCTGTAATAGGGCCTGAAGCAGGGGGAAAGAAGGGTGAGAGTCGTGCGCCCCTTTGCAGGAGGGAGAAAAGAGGTGAGAGTCGTTTCGCGTGGAAACTAGAAACCCATGTGCAACAATACAATCATGGAAATCGTGTGCCCCTTTTAAGCAGGGGGGGAGGGAAATTGCTTCGCATGAAAAATTGTTTCAAAAACAAAAAATATATTTTTAAACAGTAATTATAATGAGCAAACTTCCATGACTTTATTCAAACATTTTTGGCATTAAACTTTCTTGGTAAAAATCCATTTAAGGACATTCATTTAATGTCATTTAGAGTATTTCTACCAAATTTCATGATAATTGGACGTTGGACATTTTCGGAAGTTCACCCTAATTTTTTTTAATTCTATATTTTCGTGTATTTATTTTTGTATTATTCGAAACTCAGTAAACATATATTTAATAAACGTATATTTATAAAAAATAAAAATAAAAAATAAAAATAAAAATAAAAAATAAAAGAATACTCAGAACGCTGAAAACTTACAAATCACGTCTGGATCTCAAGTACCCTCTCTAAACTTTCATGCATTTTCACGAAAACAACGCAAAAAAATATCCTTACAGGCTTATCATATCTATGGACAGTTAAAATGTTTTTCAGCTTCAATCCGTCTTATTATTATAAAAAAGGTCTTATTATAAAAAAGTTACAGCAATGTAAAAAAATTGCATAGATATGTTAGATCAATGAATAGAGTTACCAATTCTCAATCGCAAAAGATTACATTGATTGACAAAAGTTTACAAAAAGAATACACTTTCTAAAAAAAAGAAAAAAGATAAAAGATGAAGAAGAAGAAGTCTTCTATTGTAAATTTTGCAGGTAAATTCAAATATATAAAATGACATTTCTAATTTTGATCGACAACCTCTATTTAATCTTCATAAAGTTACAAATAAATATGTTTTTATATTTTACTTATATAATATAATCAAAATTTTTGATGTTAACATCAATAGAATTGAAAGTATAGAATTGATTCACATATACAACGTATTTTGCATTACAAGTCTTACAAGTTTTTTCAACGAATATATGTATATATAACCCAATCTCTGACAAACCAATCTCTGAAACAAATAAAACTTCTACATATTATAAAAATAAACATTTATATATTACGTATTACCCAAAGCAACATAGCCTCAGCACAAATCAAATAAAATTTTTTGTAAAACAATAAATTTGATTATTAAATAATAATTCTTAAAATTTTGTCTCATTTCTCAAAGAAAGTACAATAAAATGAAAAGTAAGAGTACGAAATATGAAATATTGTAAATGTTATAGTAAATAATGTTATGAAAATACTTAATGAGACATTATAATGCAAGTAAAAAATATTTATTAGAAATATTTATTTATATTTATTATAAGTATTAAAATATTTAGTCCATTTTAATAATATTGGGTTGTTCAAAAAGTCATTGCGTTTTTTCCAATAGATAGTCCACGTTTATTTGTATGCGAGCGTGACATGAATGTCAAATGTTTACGCGTGTTTTGTTGTTGACACTCAACCTAAAAATCAAAAAAAAGTTGACGCGATTCGGTCGAGTTTTGTGCTTGCAATTGTGATTCGAACATGGAGAATTTTGAAGAGCATATTCTTCAGAATATTCTTCGCCATATTCTGTTTTATTACTTCAAAAAAGGGAAGAAAGCAATTGAAGCAAGGGAAAAGTTGCGTCGAGTTTACGGCAGAAATATCATCAAAAAAACGTCAGTGCCAGAACTGGTTCGCCCGATTCCATGATGGTGATTTTTCAGTCAAAGACGCTCATCGCTCCGATAGGCCTTCCAAGAATGACAACGATGAAATGAAAGCATTGATGCAAGCAAATAAGCATTCAACAGTTCGGGAGTTTGCTACCGCTCTAAAAGTGTCCGTTGGAAGTGTTCATGGCCATTTGAAATTGCTAGGCTTCGTAAAGAAGTTCGATGTTTGGGTATGAGTTGAAAGAAATTCATCTGACGAATCGCATGAGCGTCTGCGATCAACTCATCAAACGCGAAGAAAACGATCCGTTCTTGAAGCATATGATCACAGGAAAAAAATGGATTGTTTACAATATCAGCCGAAAAAGAAGTTGGAGTAGGCGAGGTGAAGCAAGCAAAGGCGGAGATCCATCAAAAGAAGGTAATGCTGTCAATGTGGTGGGATTGGAAGGAACCAGTCTTCTATGAGCTACTTCCAAAGAACAAAACGATTTAATTAATTCCGATGTCTACTGTGAGCAGCTGCAGAAATTAAGTAATGCCATCGCACAGAAACGTCCCGAGCTAATCAATAGTAAAAGTGTGGTGTTTCACCACGACAATGCGAGATCATACACAAGTTTTGACTCGGCAAAAATTGTTGCATATGGTTACATTGCATTGGGATGTGTTACCACATTCACCGTATAGTCCAGACCTTGCACTATCAGACTTCCATCTCTTTCGCTCCTTGCAAAACTCCTTGAATGGTAAAACGTTTTCTTCTGAAGACCTCATCAAAGCATCACAGCATCTAGACAAGTTTCTCGCAGAGAAGGATGGGAAGTTTTATGAACGTGGTATTATGAAGTTGCCCGGGAGATGGCAGAAAATCATCGAACAAAACGGCCAATATATCATTGATTAATGTTCATTACGTATATTAAATAAACACATCTGAAAATAAAAAAAACGCTGAAAAAAACGCAATGATTTTTTGAACAATCTTTGCATAAAGTTTTACATAAAATATATACGAAATATCTATTTAACATTTAAAGAATTAATAAATATTTATCATAAATATTTTATGCTATCTAGATAAATAGTCGTAAAAGGCACGTAAAGTTTACTAGTTTTTATTGAATGCGCATACGCCTATTTTCACTTCACGAGCTTTTATTCAGGACTGTTTACTGATTATTAGGGAAGAATCTTCGCTCATTTTTATAAGTGTTTTAAAGCGATCTTGTCATTTCGTTTAATCCAAATTCTTTTTATTTACAAATGATATGCAAGAAAAATCAACATATTTCTTGCTTATAACGTCATGATCTAATATGTGGCTGAAGTGTTTACTTAAGTAACGTAAACTACAGATTTTCAGTACTGACAATAAATTTTGAAGCACAGCCTTTATCATAGAAATGGAACGCACTCGTAATAGTTAGCTTCATGCTGTAAAATATCAAGTAATTAAAACAAATTTTATTAAAATTTTTGAAATTGTTCTAAATTTTAAAAATATATTGATAATATTTTAGAAAGCATTTTCTAATTGATAAAAAAGTAATTTTTTAAAAATATTTCTAACTTTTAAGTGTTTTTGAAAATATTACAAAATATTTTAAAACTTAAAAAATGTTCCCAAATCTTTAAAACTTTTGAAAATATTAATATTATTAATGTTACATCCTACAGACGCCACGATCTTTTCTTTCGAAAGAATCGGCTCCATGTCGCGACTATGGTTGGCGTCTATGAGACTTGAGTGGTCCTCTGATAATGGTCTGACAGATCTGAAAAGAGAGACCGGACAAGCTCTGCGAAAATTCGTAAACGCCAATCAACCCGGAAGAAATAACAACTTTAATGTAGGCCCGAAAGATGACAAGATTGCAAAAGACACTATAAATAAATGCACCGAAGTGACGCAATAGTAAAAATCCAAGCTTTGTCGTCCCAGACTGATTAATAATTTCTTAAGGAAATAGGCGCCACGTCGCGTCTAAAAAATCATAAAAATAGTATAGAAAAATAGTATAGAATAACTTCCCACGGTAACGTTATCTCAAATCAGACTCGCGAATGACAATGATTGCCTTGCATGCAAAATTAGTTTTGCACGTTAATCGTTTACCTAGTTATATTTTCCGCGAGGATAACAGAATTCGTCGTTCGTTTGAGCAATCTCTTTAAGAAAAAACGTAAATCATTTCTTTTCTTCTCGAAACGATGCACTTTAGATTAACAACGATAGGACGCTATAAAAATCGTAAATCTCGTGTGACATTGCAATTAATTATTGCGCCTAGACAAAGGGCATTACGCCCTTTTTCCGAAATACAAATAGAGGCCCCGCGGAAGCGCAGAGCGTTAGTCGGTGCGAACTCAGTCTACAGTAATCCACGTCGCTCGGTGTCAATATTAAGTAAGAAACGTGCTAAACTCCGGAAAGTTCATTCCAGTTCGCGTGATATTAGTGGTCAAAATTGTGCAACTATCACTGTGGGATTACTCAATTGATTTCTGACACTGCGACTGCCCTCCTGGCGCTTCTGTGGATAGCTGCCCTGCTACGACTCCACTAGTTTTTTCTTTCGAGATCTCCAATCAATCAAGCAAAAGTAAGTTAGCCTGTCATTTCTTTCATTTTTTTTACACCTCTCCCCCCCCTCAATTAAATACTTGAATATATATATATATATATATATATATATATATATATATATTATNTTATATGTTAGTCTCTCTAGTTAGTTTAGTAAGTTACTTAAGTTTATTAGT
>NW_012130074.1:463040-487036 GCF_000143395.1 Atta cephalotes
AAGTAAAAGTAAAGTTAAGTTCCGTCGTTAGTTCTTTCTTACTTTTACTTTTTACTTACCTACCTCCCTACCTAACTAATATAGTATATATATATATATATATATATATATATATATATATAATTATTAAGTTTGTGTTTTACAAATGTGTTAGTCTCTCTGATTTTGAGAATACGTTATTTATGTGATTTTCAAATCGGGAGTGATACTATATACCCTATTATACCCTATTATCGTTTGCCAGTTTCAGTGTTAGTTATTATTAAAAGTATTGAGATTCATGTATATGATGTGATCTGGGGCTTTATTCTGTAACTTTTAACAACAACGTCGATTATGTATCGTTGCGCAGCAACTTTTTCACCATATAAAATATCTGCGCAACGACACTATAATGATATCGATACTCTTAGATTAAGAGTTACAGCCAAAGGGGCAGCTGGCCGTATTATCTCCGTTACTCTTTGAGGAGAAACAGGAGTCATTAAATTGAGGGGGGGGGGAGCGCCCAGCAAACGAGAATGGAGTAAAATGGATTAAAATTTTTTAATGCTTTAAATCCATGAAAATTGATCGAATGGATTGAAATGGATAGGGTCCGAGCTGACACTAGTATAATATTTGAAAAAAAAACATTCATATTCAAGAGTTACAAATTTTATTCTTAAGACATTTATAATAATTATACTTGAAATTAACTACTTCAAATTGGTATTAAGAAACCGCACCTTAATGGAATTCAAACCTGAGACTTCTGGATTATGGATCTTTTATGTTATTCGCTATATTATTTCTTCTATTGATAAATGTGTTATTCATTCTCTACTTCAATTACAACCAGCTAAACTAGTAACGAAATTATATAGATATAATTTCAAAAGTATCATCATTTAACAGATATATTAAAATATAAACAATTTATATTACTTATGAGACAATATTGGAGTTTACATTACTATGAGACAATATAAGTGTCGGATAATCTAATCTTGCTTGGCCGATGTCGCGAGCCGTGATTAGCCTAATTATTCGGGTTGTGTTCGACTTGGTTTGCGTGTGTTCACATTGATCATTCATTTTACTTCTAATCAAAAAGGAACAAAAGAATATAGCTCAATTATTTTTTTTTTAACTTTATTATAACTTTTTACAATTATTATAACTTTTTTGAAGTTAGTTGGATTAAAACGAAAAATTTCTTACTTAATTTTGAATTTAAGTAGCATTTATAATCCATTTTTAAATAAAAACTTTTTTATTCAATTAGTTTGAAAAACTGCTTTTCATATTTAGAATATTGAATTGAGCAGTATTCACGTTGCACAGAAATTACTGATATTATTTTTAAATTTAACTGAATTAAAAAACTGTACTTTCTATCACACATTTCACAATTCTAAATTGAGTAGTATTCATGATGCACACAGAAAATGCTGATATTATTTTTAGATTGAAAGGCATATGCAGAGATATATGCTCTATGCAATTCCTATAAATGAATAGGAATACATTCATAATTGAAAAGGATCATTTTAATGTTTATGAATCCGTGTTTCTGAAAATCTGAATCCATTTTAATTCATTCCAATCCATTCTTGTTTACTGAGGTATTTATAGTCCATTTATATTCCATAGTTACTATGGAATTACAATTCAGAATTATATACACTTTATCACATTCAACATAAACTTAATGTAAATCTAATAACTTCGATCGGGTAATTATTCAGTTTATTCTCTTGCACCTCAAAAATCAATGAAATTAAATTTATTCAAAGCGTTTTTGCATGAAAATGAAAGAATCTGGTAGAAAAAAATATCGCTCTGTCCTGTAAACCGAGACATTAAGTATTAAAGATGATTATTAAGAAATTTGTCACAGCCGAAATATTACGAACATAAGCTGCGATCACATTTTAATGTTTTATAGCCAAATTCACTGCTTTGAAACACACATTCACTGTTTTAAAAACAAAAATTCTCTGCTGAAAACACATCTACTTTGAACACAAACTCAGTACTGTTAATGTAAATTTATATAATTTTTAGAAAAAAATGTATTTTTTATTTCCTAATTCTAAAATTAAATTAATTTGCAGATACCGACTTGCAGTCGAAGAATAGTACTCAGTTATGCATAAAGATTATTATTTTATCCTTGGAAAATATAATTACAATGTTAAAATTGTTGGTTACAATTATTTAATTGTTCCAGAACAAGCTATGTATAAATTCTTCTTTTTGGTTCAAATTTTAGTTTACAAATTATTCTTATCATTTAACTTTAATTATAGTTTGTATGTTGATTTGTAGCTATATGTAGTTATATGCGTTTCACTTAATGCTCACAATGTTCGTAGAATTATTTCATTCTTGTCATTTATCAAATGTTAAACACAAATGATCGCGAATGTTAAGTGAAACGCAATCATGTTACGCGTGCGCGCGCGCGTTTAACACCGAAAGACATCCAAACCGAGTTGGATAATGTTTATAACACATCTACATCAGCGTTTGCGACTATAAATGGGTGAATGAATTTAAACCTGGTCATACATCCACATGTGATGCACCTTGTTCGGGAAGTCATTGAAGCTGCTACGCAAGAAATCATCGATAAAGTCCACGATATTGTTTTGACTGATCGACGAGTGAAAGTGCACGAGCTTGTTGAAGCCACAGGCATATCATGGCACAGTGATTTCAATTTTGCACGAACAATTGGATATGAAAAAGTTATCGGCAACATCGGGTGCCACGTTTGCTCATTGTGGATAAACACGATTGTGTGATGATTTCAAAACTATGTTTAAAGATGTTTCAATCCAGATGAATTTCTGCATTTATTACTGTGGACGAAACATGGATCCATTACTTCATACCCGAGATGAAAGAACAGTCAAAACAATGGACTTCATCGGGTGAACCAACTCCGAAAAAGGCGATCGTAAAGTCGGCCGGAAAGGTGATGGCCACAATTTTTTAGGATGCATGCGGTATAATTCATATCGATTACCTTTCGTCGAAGCAAATGATCAATGGCGATTACCACGCAGCCTTATGGACCATTTCAACAACATTTAAAATAAAAAACGTCCCCATTTAGCGAAGAAGAAAGTGCTCTTCCATCAAGACAATGCACGGGTTCACACGTGCTCGACCGATGGCCAAATTCAACGAATTCCGCTACGAATTGCCTATCCAGCATATTCGCTGATTTGGCCCTCTGCGACTATTTCTTGTTTTCAAACCTGAAGAAATGATTCGGAGGAAAGAGATTCTCCATCAGAGAGCAGCTCATTGCCGAACACAGAGGCTTATTTTGAAGGGACAAATCATTATTCGAACAGCTTGAAAAAGTTGGAGAATCGTTGGATCAAGTGTATCGAGCTGAAAGGAGACTTGAGAAATAAAAAATGAATCGATAAAAAAATGTTTTTCTAAAAACTTATTAATTTGCCCTCGTATTTTATTTATATTGACATACATCAAGAAGATGATGTGTTTAATTTTCTTTTAATTGTAATTAATCCTTATCTGGGCAAGAAGAGTCTCTCTTTACGGAAAAAAACTATTAATAATATTAATTAATATCGCTAATAATGTTACTAGTGAAAATAGTGCAATAATAATTTCGCAAGTAGTGTAATAGTATAATAGTAGTGGAAAAAATTTCGTTGAAATTTTTTTGTTTTGCTGAAATTTTATTAAAGTTTTATAGCAAAAATAAGTATTATTGATTAGCATATTTCAGAGGACATATATAAAAAAATAATTAATGTTAAATATAATTGTAATGTACAAATAAAGCGTGGCATATAACAGAAATAATTTTCATTATTTTGAAAAAAAAGCATGCAAAATTTCTCTTATTGTCAGAAATAATTGGATAAAGATTCTGTAAATATGTAATTCAGTATTTATAAATATGAAATTTTCTGACAATTTCAATTTATTTGATTTTTTCTGAAAAATATTTCAATTTATACAAACTTAAAAAATTTAAGAAAATCTTAAACGTTTTATAAAAAATTGTGAGAAATAATAAAAAAAATTCTAAGAAGTATTGCCATAGTTTAACAATATTATTCAGCAGTAAAGATCAATAGTTCCTATCGAAGAATATACATTATTGAATGCTGCAAGAAATATTTAATTAGGAGTTAAAGACAAAAGAGCTACGAGTCAAAAACCTATAAATATTGGTAGATAAATAAAAGTCTTAATAAATTAATTATGAAATTTAATAACATGCCGGCTAATAATAAACATTTCGATCGGATCAATATCAATGTTTACAAAATATGTCTAAACGGTAAAAAACTTAACATAAAATCGATCGAAGATTAAACATGTACTTCGCATTGAAAAATGTAATTGGTGGTCAATAAAAAAATTAAGAAGAATCTTCATCTTATTAGTTGAACGAAATAATAACGCATAAAATGCATACGTTACATACATTAGAATTCGTCAGAGAAAACTTATACTGTATGGTCGAAGGCAAATGAAAATACACTTCGCAATGTCAAGACATCAAAATATTGGTATCAATAATTGAAAAATCTTCGTCTTGGTAAAAAATTTATACAGCAAAAAAACGTCAGAGTATGATTATATTAGTATTCAAAACGAAAAATAACGTATTACAGTTATAATAATAATAATGTTTAATAATAATGTAAGATTATAAGAATGAAATTTGATAAGAACAATACAAAATTAATATAAGCGAAAGTAAAAAATGTACAAATCTATCAGTCCAATTAAAATTAAATAAGAAAAATACCTTTCATAATTGTAATTGAGAGTTCAGTCTAAAAAAAATTAAATAATATGAATAAAGTGCAATAGACCATACGATGAGAGAAAGATCAATATCTCTTATCTTCGACGTTGTTAGACGAAATCAATTTAAATTACTTTCAGAGAAGGGAAGTCAAGTTGATGTTAGAAAATAGTGAGAAATAAGAATAAAGAGGGAGGGGGGGATAGGTAGAAAAAACATAGGAAGGGGATGTATAGAGAGGAAAGAAAGATAATTATGAGGGAGAAAGGAATTGTATGATTTGTGAATAGAATTCTGGTAATGATTCAATATCATTTTGTTTATTTAACTTCGTCTTTTAATGTGAATCATTTCAGATATCAATCTTTTATTATAAGAAGACTCACTGTCTAAAATCCTCGCATCATTCCTAAAATTATAATCAAAATTAACGCGATGATCGGATATAACAGATGGAGAACCTGTCTTTTTGTTAATATCTGAAATGTTCATGCAATCTAGTACTTAGTTTTTCTCTTAGTTTGGCCAACATAGCTGGCGTCACAATCATCACATGAGATCCTATATGTAACATTTTGATGCAAATCAATTTGATCGAAAGCAATTCTAACTTCTTTACCTCTCTTAATAAAATCTTTTAAAGTATTGGTGATGATGAAAGTTAGTTTATAATGAAAAATATTAGAAATAGGTAGAAAACTTTCTGAGATGGAATGTACATAAGGAATTGTAAAATATTTTTCTTTGATTTGTAAATTATGTGTAGTATTCTTATTCAATGTATGAAATTTTAATCTATTGTGGAAAAATAAAATATTCCCAGAGCATATGGATTAATAAAAATTCATAATAGTAATCCATTGAGAGTTATTATTTCTTCGTTAAAGAGTTCACTTTACTATCTCTCACTTTACTTACATTATCAAAAAGGGTATAATAAATGCTCCAAGTCACATTAAAGATAGCTTTTTATTTGTTTGACGTATTAAATGGCAAACAAGTAGAATCTAACTACGATTTGATTTTTTAAATGTGTTTTTTGTGTGTCTCTTTACAAATATACCTATTGATTTAGCAATCAATAGCATTAGTAAAAGATGGGATCATATTTCAATGAAGACAAACATTTCTAAAGAAAAATTTATTATTGCAGTCAATTTTATACTAAATTTAATCTTTTTTTCGTTCAATAAAAAAATTTATAATCAAGTATTGGGTTGTCTGGAAAGTTCGTGCCGATTTTTGGTAGGTGGCGTAAGGACAGGTCTGAAATCAGAACGATTGAAAACAAATGACATGCGTACATAAAAGATGGTACTTCAGGCATACTTGAAAAAAAATTTGGTTGCGATATATTAACTTTTGTCAGTTTTATATGAATATGGCCTTTGAATATGGAAGAAAACAAAGTGCATTTTAGGCATTTAATATTTTTCTTTTACCGGAAAAGCAAAAATGTCACACAAGCGGCAAACAAGATATGCGCTGTATTTATGGCGAAGATGCTGTAGCTGAAAGAACTGTGCGGAAGTGATTTGTTAGGTTTAAAGCTGGTGATTTCAACCTTGAAAATCAAGAACGCCCTTTCATCACAAATAAAGATCAGATTAAAATACTGATCGAGAATAACCCACGCTATACGATACGTAAATTAGCAGAAATGTTGAATATGTCAAAATCCACCATCCACGAGCATTTTGTGAAGCTACATAAACCGTTTTGATGTATGGGTTCCCCACGATTTAATGGAGAAAAATCTGATGGATCGCATTTCCATTTGCGACGCGCTCTATAAACACAACGAGGAGACACCATTTTTGAAGCAAGTAGTGACAGGGGATGAAAAATGGATCATTTATAATAATGTTGAGCGAAAAAGATCTTGGGGAAAGCGGAATGAATCATCTTTAGCCACTCCAAAAGCTGGTTTTCATCCAAAGAAAGTCATACTCTGTGTCTAGTGGGATTGGAAAGGGATCCTATATTATGAGCTTTTACCAAATAACGAGACGATAAATTCAGAGAAATATTGTTCCCAATTAGACGAATTGAAGACAGCAATGAACAAAAACATCCAGAAATAGCGAATCGGAAAGGCATCGTGTTTCATCAGGACAATGCCTCATTTGATAACTCGACAAAAGTTGTTGGAACTCGGTTGGGATGTTCTACCCCATATCCACCATATTCACCAGACTTCGCGTCCTCTGATTTCCACCTATTTCGATCATTACAAAATTCCCTTAATGGAAAAAGCTTCAACTCTTTGGTCGAGGTAAAAAATCACTTAAAAAAGTTTTTCGCTGAAAAATCTGAGAGATTCTGGAAGGACGGAATTTTCAAGTTGTCTGAAAGATGGAGAATAGAATGTCGGAAAGGAGTCGGAAAGGTTGTAGAATGGTACCTATATAATTTAATAAATGTATACTAAAATTTAAATCTTTTGCGTTTCAATTTTCCTTCAAAATCGGCACGAACTTTCCGGACAACCCAATATTTGATACTCTGATGGGTTCACCGTTATCGTCCATAATTGCAGACATTGCAAGATCTTGAAAAGGTAATTATAATTCAAATACTATTGATTTATTTCCGATCTATTGATGACATCCTTCTTGCACTTCCATCTAATCTGATCAATAGTACACTTTCAATAGAACATTTTCAATTCTCTATACACAAGAATACAGTTTACTATGGAGGTTGGTGTTAACGGTAGAATGTGTTTTCTTGATACAACAATTATTATTGACAATCAGATAATCATTTTTGATACATATCACGAACCTTTTCTGATAGGTTCCTCAATTTCTATTCGAATCATCTTCTCTATCACAAAAGAGGCACAATTATCAGTTTTTTAGACAAAAGACCCTCACTTTCAACAAAAAAATTTAATCGACGTAATTCACACTTTTCTTGAAAATGATTATTTTCTCTCCTTTATTTTTTCCACAATAGAACAAAAATTAAAATTTCATACATTGAATAAAAATACTACACATAATTTACAAATCAAAGAAAAATATTTTACAATTCCTTATGTACATTTCATCTCAGAAAGTTTTCTACCTACTTCTACCTATTTCTAATATGTTTCATTGTAAAATTTCACCATCACTAATATCTTAAATGATTTTATTAAGAGAGATAAAGATAAGTTGGAATTGCTTTCGAATGAAAATGTTGTATATAAGATCTCATATGATTGTGATGATATGTTGGCCAAACTAAGAGAAAAACTAGAAGGACTAGAATGCGTGAACACATTTCAGATATTAACAAAAAGACAAGTTCTTCATCTGTTATATCCGATCATCGCGTTAATTTTAATTACAATTTCAGATGGAATGATGTGAGGATTTTAGACAGTGAGTCTTTTTGTAACAAAAGATTGACATGTGAAATGATTCACATTAAAAGACAAAGACGAGGTTAATAAACAAAATGATACTGAATCCTATTCAAAAAAATCATACAATTCTTTTCTCCCTCATTATTTTTCTTTCCTCTCCTATGTTCTTTTTACCTATCCCCCCCTCTTTATTTTTATTTCCCACTATTTTCTAACATCAACTTTACTTCTCTTCTCTGAAAGTAATTTAAATTTATTTCGTCTAACAATGTCGAAGATAAGAGACATTGATCTTTCTCTCATCGCACTTGTCTATTGCACTTTATTCATATTATTTAATTTTTTTTGGACTGAACTCTCAACTACAATATGAAAAGTATTTTTCTTATTTAATTTTAATTGTACATTTAATTGTACATTTTTTACTTTCGCTTATATCAATTTTGTATTGTTCTTATCAAATTTTTTATAATCTTACATTATTATTATAGCTATAATACATTATTTTTCGTTTTGAAAACTAATATATAATCATACATTGACGTTTTTTGCTGTACAAATTTTCTACCAGGACGAAGATTTTTCAATGATTGATACAATTATTGATAAACATTTTGATGTCTTGACATTGCGAAGTGTATTTTCATTTGCCATTGACCGTACACAGTATAAGTTTTTACTTCTCTGACGAATTCTAATGTATGTATTTTATGTGCGTTATTATTCCGTTCAACTAACAAGATGAAGATTGTTCTTTTATTGATACCACCAATTACATAATTTTTCAATGCGAAGTACACGTTTAATCTTCGATCGACTTTATGTTATGTTTTTTACCGTTTAGACATATTTTTTAAATATTGATAATGATCCGATTATGATCGTTTGTTGTTATTAGCCGGCATGTTATTAAATTGCATAATTAATTTATTACGACTTTTACTTACCAATATTTAAACAATATTATAACTTTTACTCTACCAATATTTGTAGGTCAAAAAATTTTTGGCTCGTAGTCCTTTTGCCTTTAACTTGTTTTTAAATTATTGAGTCATACTATTATATATTTTTAAATATTTAATTATATACAGAATGTGCACTATTAGTTTAAATTTCGTACACTTTTACACGCTATTGGTTTGAACTATTCAATGATTATTGTATGAGATTGTAGACTGCAATCTTATACAATAATCTACTATTAAATATCTGCACTAGTGATTATTTTAGTAGTTCTTATTATTATATTCTAAAAGTTCACACTGGTCTATAGTTTATAATTATGTAGAAACTACTTATTTCTAGTGTTACAGCACTCATTGCAGTGTTGAATGCTTATAACTATTGAATAGTTACTATTAGCATTCTAATAGTTACTATTGACATTCTATTAGTTATTCTTGGTGTTCTACTAGTTTTTTTTTTCGTAGAAACGGGAAACTCAGAAACTCACAGAGCATTTTTTGTGATATTTATGTTTTCATATTTTGTGCATGTATATACAAGCGCACTTGAAGAAGATTAAAGTATAAGTTATGTTGGATTAATAAAATATTGATTGAATATATCAAATACGAGACTGTCACTACGATCAAAGTTAGATATTTAAAGTAATATATCAATTGTATATGTATTTTAAATGCAATTGTCTCGGAACTATGATTGCGCGCCAATTACTTTCGGATTTGTAACTCAATTAATTTGAGATGCTAATAAAATTTCGCAGATTAAATTAAAACCTGTAAAGAACTTATTGCAAAAAATATTACTTAGGCAAGGAATTCGGATTTTATGTATATCATGCTAGCCTTGCTTAAAAAACTCAATAAAAAACGATAAAATATTATAAACATTATCGAAAAATTATATCATAATTTATTTAGCTTATATGATGCAGTTTTCTTATCAAAAGAAAATCTGTAATTAATATATAATTTTCTTGTAAATACATTCCTTATGTTAACAAAACAATAAATAATATATTGTTTTATATAATAACAATGTTTATAATTTGTAATTCTATGAATATAATAATAATTGTATACAAATTTTTTAAAATATGAATGTTAACGTGTCTATGCCATAGACCTTTAATGATATTGAATAATATTCTACTAGACTATGGATAATACATATGTATATCTATCCGAATATCATGAAGTCCGTAACTCCATAGTTTCTTTTATGAGTTTCATCACAAAAATTTTGTTTTCTACTCAGATCATTGCAATCGCGCAGAAATCACATTATGTACATACGAAACGATCTATAGAGATTCTATCGTTCCCTACCGGATTCATACCATTTTTTGTAACGGTTCTCGGAACGATTATTTATAACATTCTATGAGATCACTATTGAACCTCGGTACTTATGTAAATGAATTTCAATTTAATGATAAAATCTTTTTTATACGTTTTATACGAGTTTTACGACAGACATTTTCTGTATTCTATTAAGTTTTTTGCATTTGCATAGACATTTTCTGTATTCTATTATGTTTCTTGCATTTGCATAGGCATTTTCTATATTCTGTTAAGTTTCTTGCATTTGCATAGTAATCATATCATAGGTATATGAATCCATCATAGGTATATAAATTCATCTATGGAGATTTTATTGTTTCTATATGGACAGCTACGCTAGCTTTTATAATGGTTTCCGGATGAGATTACTGATGAGCTTTGACGCAAAAATGTATAAACGAATCTCAATTTCACGAATCTATCGTGTTTTATATATGAATTTTATGATCACATTTTCTGTATTCTATTACGTTCTTTGCATTCTTATAGTCATAACGGAAAAATCGATTTGTAGAGATTTTAAGGTTTTTTTACCACTACCTTAATTTCAATTGAAATAAAATTAAATAAATTAAATTAAATAAATCTTAAAAATTAACACAATGGCTTATTTCGAGCTATAATTAGATTAACTTTAGATTAATATAATTAACAAACGTTTTGACTTACAAAGCCTTCTTCAGTGCTACAACACAGAAATACAATCTTAAATTAACGAACAAAGAATAATGAAAATTTAAAAATCATCAATGGTGAAGTGTCAAAATATGATCAAAATATTAAAAAATAATAAAAAAAAACGTCAATAAGTAATCCCGCCAGATGACAATAAGCTAGGAACATTTGGATACTTCAGTCAACAGTAGATTAATTATGTTCATCGATAGATTTGCCAAATTCCTCGGTTGAGATCGATAATCCAATTTGTCATAGACTTGTATCAAACGGTTTGAGAAGTCTTTAATTACGAGTATTTTATGATATTCTGTAGAATAGATTTATTAAGATAATATAGAATAGATTTATTAAGATAATATAGAATAGATTTATTAAGATAATATAGAATAGATTTATTAAGATAATATAGAATAGATTTATTAAGATAATTGTTTGTGAGAATAAGAAATACAGAATCAAATAATAACTTACTTAGAGAATTTGAAGGTTATCCTTTTAAGGAATAATTTTTTATTATATTAACAAAAGGATCAAAAATTTGGCTTGTAAAAAATTCACGATGGTCAATAACACCAGCTCAGAAAACATTGATTCTGATAGAATTTTGAGAGAGATAATGTTTTCCCATATATTGTATAATATAAGAGCTATTTCTAATGAAATTACTAAGTCTATTAATAAATCCAAACACATGATTGGCTATAGGTGCTTAAACAAGCTTAATAAATTTATTAAAGACAAAATCAATATGAAAAAAATAATGTCATATATAAAGTAAATTGTAATAATTTGTAATAACTGCGATACATCGTATATTGGCCAAACAAAGAGACAATTGCAAGAATTAAAAACAAGAATTAAAGATCGCAATAATATAAAATTAGACCATTCGAAATACTCATCTCGAAACATATTACAGAAACTAATAACTTCGATTGAGAAAAAGTTAGTATTCTTTTGAAAAGAATTATCGTAAAAGAAATATTTTTGAAATGATACATTTTAAAGAATAAAAACGGTTTAAATTTAATGAAAGATACTGAGTTATTGAATAACTCTTATTTTAACATACTTGACGATATACGAGAATATAAATGATCGTAGTTTTGAACAGACTTTTTACATTCGATTTTATTGATTTATTTTTATTTGATTTATACTTCACATCAGTTAATTTTCAAACGAGCAATAGTTAGTATCTTTATTGTACTTAACCGGATCTTTGATTGAGAGTTTAGATTACAGTATTTTATATAAATTAAAGTAAGTAATTTATTAACCGTAAGTTATTATTTGATTCTGTATCTCTTATTCACACTAACAATATATTATATATATCTTAATAAATCTTATATATTTTAATGTAATTGTAAATTGTAATTATAAAATTTAAGGTAAATGTAAATTTACATGTTAATGTTGATCAAAAAGTTCCCGGAATTACCACCAGGATGCTCTGAGTCAGCTGATTTGAGTTCTGTTTTTTTGGTTAGGTTGCCACATCTATCTGACATTCTCACCAAATTTTATCACCATAGCTTGACATTTGTAAAAGTTACGCCGGTCTTGAATACATCTACCACGTATTTTCGATTTTTTACAACTGAATTTTGCACCATGATAACGCACCGTCGCACAATGCCATCATTATCTGTGAATTTTTGATCAAGAACGAAACGAATACCATCCAACAGCCATCGAATTCACCTGATATGGCTCCCTGCGATTTTTTTCTGTTCGATCGAATCAAAAAACTATTACGGGGAACGCGTTTTAACAACCGAAAGGAGATAATGGAAAAATCGAAGATGGCTCTGATGGCTATACCGATGGCTATACAATAGAGTTCCAGAAATGTTTCGAGAGCTGGATCAAGCGCTGGCATAAGTGCGTTGCAGTCGATGGGGAGTACTTTGAAGGGGACAATATCACTTTTGATGAATAAAACTTGTATTTTGAATTTTCTGAATGAATTCCGGGAACTTTTTGATCAAGATAGTATCTTAATAAATTTATTTGTTCTATAGAATATCATAAAATAATTAAAGAATTCTCGTAATTAAAGAATTCTCAAATCATTTGAAGTCTGTGACAAACTGAATTCTCGATCTCAACCGAAGAATTTGACAAATCTATAATATCTTATCGATGAACATAATTAATACTACTGTTGACTGAAGTATCCAAATGTTCCTAGCTTATTGTCATCTGACGGGATTACTTATTGATTCGAATTTTTTAATATTTTTTTATACTTTTTTATATTTTTTTATATTTTGACATTTCATCATTGATGGTTTTTAAATTTTCATTGTATCCGTTATTTTTTGTTAATTTAAGATTGTATCTCTACGTTGTGGCATTGAAGAAGGCTTTGTAAGCGTTTGTTAATTATATTAATCTAAAGTTAATTTAATTATAGCTCGAAATAAGCCATAATATTGTGTTAATTTTTAAGAAAATATACGAGCACTTTGTTACTCCAAAATTATCTTTTTTTATTGATTTTCAGAAAGGTTATGTATAACGTGAAATTCTTGTGAAAATCTATGAAATTATTGTTGAAGCTTAAGTAAATGAACTTCAACTTCATGATAAAGTCAACTATTTATTATTTGAGTAATAATAATAAATAGGATATATAGGGATTCTAACCCATTACGTATACGATGTGTGTGTGTGTGTGTGTGTGTGTGTGTGTGTGTGTGTGTGTGTGTGTGTGTGTGCGCGCGCGCGCGCGTGCGTGCGTGAGGAAGTCAGAGAGGGGGAAGTGCCTCACAGATGTTGAGATGAGAGAAACGCTTCACGGGAGGGTCCGTATTAGAGGGGGAAAGGGTTTTCCTTCTCTCTCTTATCAGTTGCGTTCTCTCTTTAACCTATTGTCCTCTCTCTCCTACCCATTGTAGGATGCAGTTTTCTCTCTTTCACTTATTATTTGCGCTCTCTCTTCCTTCCGTTGCACTCTCTTTTCTTTTCTTCTTTCACATACGATTTTAAATAGGTATTTATTTTTTACGGTTTTTTTAATACTGTAATATAACTCAGCAATAATTTTAATTTAGCAACTAATAATATGTTTAGTAATACAAATGGCCAAGCGTTCCTAATTATCGAATTATTATTAAAACTGTTATTGAGTAATCAAACACTTATTAAACTATTATATACATACTAACAATTATCATTATTGATCTGTATTTAAAACATATTGTTGTCGATCGATATATTATATTTGAGAATTTTCGTGAGAGTTGCATCACCAGTTATGGACTCGATCTCGCGAATTATTATACACTACTGGATTTTACATGGAACGCGATGAAACATACTCGCGTCAATTTCGAACTTCTTATCGATGTTGACATAGTTCATTGAACGTGGTATACGTGGTGGTCTGAGTCAAATAGATACGCGCAGGCCAACAACAAATATATGCAATCCATCGAAACTATCAATGTACCTGATGTACTTTGACGTTAACAACCTGTACGATTAAGCAACTATTGCCATTGCTAATTTTCGCTGGGTCGACGTAGACAATTTTGACGTTATGAATGTCGCGTTAGATTCACCGATAGATTACGTTCTTAAGGTTGACTTGGAGTATCCGCAACATCTGCATGCGCATTCCGATTTTCCGTTTTGTCCAACGCGCGAGAAACCACCCGGCAAGCGAGAGAAGAAGCTCCTTGCGACATTGTACGATAAGAAATGTTACATCATACATTATCGCAATCTACAGCAATATACGGTCTCCACATTACAAAGATCTATCGTATACTGCAATTCGCGCAATCTCCATGGCTTCGCGAGTCGAACCCAATACAAATTTTAGAACTTTAGTAAAGTATGAGTTCGAGAAAAATTAATGAATAACGCGATTTTCAGCAAAACTATGGAGAATGTGCATAACCATGTTAATGTACGATTCGTAATGCATTGGGATGGCAGATACGATAGGGGGAATGATTGCAAAATCAAATTTTCACAATAAAAGCGTTTTTTCCGAAAACTTGGTCGCGATAGAAATGCGAACTCGAGGTGAAGTTCGAAAAACCGATATATGGGTATGTGCATCCTCGATATATCTAAAACGTGTTTGTATGAATTTCACCATGAGTACATATTACCGTTCTCTTTCATAAAAAATGTAAAATTATATATACTGACAGTCTTATTTATCACATTGAGCATCTTATTTATGCAACGATATCTACGCTGTTAAAATGCGATATCAATAGATTCGATACGAACGATTATGCGATCGACAATGCTTACGACATTCCGCTAGTAAATAAAAAAGTTCTCGGTTTAATGAAAAACGAAAACAACGGATGAATGATTGAATTCGGGCTTAAAGAGAAAATGCTGCCTTGATGGCAAAAAAGAAGACAAAGGGCGTTAAGAACAACGTTGTAGCGAAATTCATAACATTCAATGATTATACAAGATGTCTTAATGACACAATTGAAATAACGCGCAGAAGATCAAAATTGCACAAAGTATATACCATATTCGAAACGAAAATCGCTCTGAGTCTATGGTATACATTCATTATTCAGTGTTCGTAGATCATCGAAGTATGGTAGCAGTTTCCGTACGTTACAGAGGTTAAGCAACGCGAATGGTAGTGCGCATTCGGATGGGTCATTTCAAAATACCATTCGAAATTAATTCCCATTATATTTCCTCATAAAGCTCTGATAATTTTTCCTTATAGAGCTCTTATAATATTTTCCTGATAAGATTCTAATAATTTTTCCTTATAGGGTCTTAATAATTTTTCCTTATAGAGTTTTGATAAACAATTTACATGCCATATAGAACCCAAATTATCTAATCTAATAGGGCCTGATTAATTTTAGAGCATACTAATCAGGTCCTTTTTCAAGTCCTAACAATTTTCTACACGGATTATGAAAAATAACAGAAATATTAAAAATTAGATTTTGTACTTGACAACTGACAAGGATAGCACATTAATTTTAATATTCGCATTAATTTTAATATTCGCATAATAAAATTGGCAGAAAAATCATAGTATTACACATTGTATTGTACTTGATCTGGAAACCATAATTCCTTTAAATTTAAATTTTAACAAAAGAACCATGATAAAGATCATATAATTGTAATTGCAATTATACTGTAGTTGCAATTAAAATAATTGCAATTAAAATAATTATTGAGTCCCAATTATATTATTTAATTTAGTTACATTTATAATTGTAATTGCATACGATTACTTTCACAATTATGTTAGGCAAAATTATAAGTTGATTATAGAGTTAAACGTAGACACACAATTTAAATGTAATTGATTTAATAATTTAATAAAAATAATCCAAGAGTTTTGTACAGTGGAATCATAGTTATCATCATTACTTATAATTATTTACAGGATTGGCAAGTAACGCGTTACTATTGTAACACCGTTGCTTTTTTTTTATCGTTATCTTGTTATAATAATGATTTGATAATGACATTGTAAATTTTTTACGACGGCATTGGTAACATCAGAATTAGAAAAATCAAATTTATTTGTAATAAGTTGAAAAAGTCATTCGTTACTGAAAAACAATAACTTCTAATTTGTAACGCGTTACTTTTTACTCGTTATTTGTTACGCGTTACTCATTTCTTATTACCTTTTTCAATAAGAACGCGTAATGGAAACAAGTTACTTTTGAAAATTGCTCTTCTAACTTAAGCATAATCTTAGCATTTAGTTAGCGTCCATTATAAAAAAATTTAGCATCATAAAAAATTGCAACATCGTTATCTATTATAAGAAATAACGGCAAAGTAATTGAAAAGTAATGTTTACTCTGATTATTTACAATCATTGAATTTTACGGAAAAAAGTAGCATATATACAGGGTGCGTCACCAAAATCCGGACAAATCGAATAATTTCTTTAAACAAAATATTTTTACTGAAAAATTAAATATTACAAAAATCCTTTTACATGACACTTGAAGAATTACTATAGAGCATAATTATTCGATATATCCCCTATTAGCTTGAATGATGGCTTCTTGGTCTAAAGCGTTCGCACGCATGCTGTAATGTAGTGCCGACGAATGTTGCTTCAATAGCGGTCCTTAAAGACGTCACATTAGGATGCCGAAGACTGTTAGTGACTCTTTCAATTACGCTCCATAGTAGTCCAAGAGATTTAAATCTGGACTGTTGGGAGGCCAGAATGGGAGTCAAGGCGAATAAACTCGGCTTATCCTAGTAGTCTCAGAGAGCATCTGTCGTATCTTTAATACGATTTGTATCTATTTCTCCTCGGCAATTTGACGCATTGTTGGCTCGCTTACACCAACAATCGATGCTAATTTTCGCAACGATTGTCCTGGATTTCATCCGAAATCAGGCCTTTCAATAATTGAGGGCCTAGCGGTGCGTTCTTCTGAGTGAACTCTGGCATACTGGAACCTTTGTTGGACTGTTTTAAAGTTGTACTTTACCACAACATCATAAACGGTTTTGGGTATCCAAAAAATCTAATTATTTCCGTTGCTAAGCGCCCAGCGCGAAAGACTTCGATGATCACAGCTCTTCGATTATATTCCACTTAATTTCAACATCGCGGCCATTTTGAGAATATGATTATTTACTAAAAGCATCAGGCTTTCTCGGATGCCAATAACAACCTCCGGCGGAGGCATAATATAGCGGAAAATTTAAAGTGAAATTTGTCCGGATTTTGATGATGCACCCTGTATATACAATATTCTATAAAGCATTAAGGAGGCATATACACTAGAGGTGAGGAAAAAATCGATTTTTTTTACATATTTTTAAAGTATAATGTCTTCAGACAAACGTTTTTATAGAGATAAATCAATCTGACGAAAAATAGAGGAGTTACACAAATTACAGACGAGTAGGTTCGAGCGTATTGAAACGACAAGTAGATGCGCCTGCGACACCTATTCAAGAACAGTTCAAATTCACGCAAGTCAAAGTCCTTTTAGTTTTTTTTGTATCTAAAAACAAGTCAAATTTTATTCAAACGCAATATTTAAAAATAGCTCCGTCAAGCACAAGTCATCTATGTTTTAATTTTATAAAACTTATATCATTTTGCTTTCAAACGAGTCTTGCATGAGCAGCAATGATCATCGCAAACCCTGTTTTGTAAAACATGATACGCAAAGGTATCTAATAGATAGCTAACTATCTAATAGATAGCTGATTTTATTAAAATCAAATGGACTAAAAGTAATGGAAAGGAATAGGAATAATAATAAAGGAATATGGACAAATATGCAACTACTCTAAGTGAGTAATAGAAGAAGTCTATCATCATCCTCCCTTCTTTATTTCATGAATATTGGAGGTTGGAAAATAACAGCACTTCCTCAATAATGGAATAACTAATATCCAATCTAATACTTCCAAAATAACTACAACTCACAATGATTCAGAAAAGATCAAAGGTGATAATAAAACAAGATAATTTATGACTAAAATAACTCAAGGTCAAATAATATCTGTTAATTTCCGAAATCTATCATCCGAAATAAAATAAAAGAGAGGATAATCATAGAAATAGGGAAAGGCAATAGACGAGAATATAGAGAGGCGAAAATGAGATGCATGGTTCATTCGAGCTGCGACCACGAAGAAGCGAGCTGCGAGTGCGGAGTCTGCTGGAGAGAGGACCACCAATGCGAGTACACGTACAACGTGACCATGGCAACACAGAGACGACTGGTAGGGGAAAACGCACAGAACACACCTGGTCTATGGGAATAGGTGGAACAAAGAGAGGACTGGCCACAAATAACGAATCAGAAAGGTACGTCGATCTCGATTGCGCCGAGACGCTACACGATTCAACTGTCGCGTTTACCGGGAGAGAGGCACGTGGACGCGGAACAAATAGCTTCGATAAAGAGTATATGTCATCGGGTACACAATTACAATTACGCCCCGGAACCGCTGTGGCTACTGGATTCCACTTTCCAACTTCTGGGGGATGGGAATGGGCAAACTACTTACGTCGTCTTAACGAATATCAGTTCTCAAAAAATTCGAAAAGATCTATTGAACGGTATATTAGGGATTTTAGAAGAAAATTGGGAACCAACATGGACATGGATAGAGACAGCGGAAACATATCCTCATCCACCGATGAATATACGTACAACGACAACGGAAGAAGTAATAGAAGTGATAATGCAATCGAGACAACAATTAGAAGAAAAAATAACAAATCCGATAAAAATAGGATGGAAAAAAATCGAGTATACATAACAATAGGACGATTAGCAGAAGGACGAGAGGAGAGAGCGCAACCACTGATGGAAACAAACGAACACGCGAGAGTAGCGAGAGCGACGACGACGATCGTTGCAAAACCAGGAGGAAGCAAAGCATGGAGGATCGTACAAGCGAGAAGAAAGAGAAAGAGAGAGGAACACCAAGACAGAGTGGAAAGGGAACGACTACTGAAGAGAGACGAAGAAACTTTGTGACAGGTAGGAGACACGAATATTCGATCGCGAAGACCACTGGCTCATCATATTCGGAGCAACGCAAGAAAACAACGTCAACAGAGAGGAAGAATCGCTAAGCACATGCGTGCGATAACTGCAGAAACTGCGGAAATCGCTATCTCCTGTCAACGAATTAAATATCTACGGAACTTTATTCTATATTGCATCAGGTACGGCGTCGAAACGTTCCATTACACTGGAGCTAAAATCGGACCAGAATTAAAAATAATCGATGAAATAACGAGAAAAATCACGTTGAAGAAAAAAAAAGAAAGAAGAAAAAACGGAACGACAAACGACACACACGAAACGAACGAATGTGTGCAATACATCGAACATAGACGAGAAGAGAGAGCAACGGCAGCCAGACTGGGCAGCGATAAGAGAAAGAACGTCGTAGAAGCGATAACGCATTTGATAAAAAAATACAAAATAACGACCTACGCGGACTAGGAATTAAAAATAGATTTTCAAACGAAAGAACAATTATTAAAAGAATTCGGATTGCAAACAGACACGTACGCACACAAAATAATACGAAACAAAAGAAACAACAATACAAGTATGTACAAATACGTATCGTACGAAGAGATAACATACAGAGATTTAACGGACAAATACGCAAAAATATTACGCAACAGAGAACAGGTGATCAAATGGATATACGAAATATTCGAAAAAAATAAACTCGACATCGTAGAATTCTACGCCTGGTTGATATCGATAAAAAATATGGACCTCGTAAAGATAAACGGAATGGTACTAGAGGGACCAATGAACGCCGGAAAATCAATGATAATCGATTGTACGGTGAGATCACTGAAACCAGAAGACAACCGAGAGAGAGGGACAACAATGAATTTCACCTAGACCAATTACCGTTCGCCGCGTAATCTTCAAAGAATCGATAATCACACCGACGACTACTCCCTCCAGGAGTAGTTTCCACGTATCCAAAATAACGAAAACAAGAACAAAAAGAGACAAAGAAGCGACAGAAAGATAACCCGTGTATATAACGACAGCGACGCCAATAACGGCAAACGTAGACAACGAAGAAACGGAACAAATAAATCAAAGAATAAAAATAATAAAATTTCAATGCACGATCGACCACGAGGAAGAGTACACGCAAATAGCGGGAGCGATAGACAAAATAAAAAGAGCACCGACATATGTCACACCATACGACTTCACGACGATCTATCTCATAGAACGGGACAAAATAGAAAGAGCAAGAGAAAAATTAAGAGAGAAATACCAAGAGAATCCGGAAAGATTGAAAACGAGCGAAAAAACGACGATCGACTTGGAAATAATGCACCACATATACAAAGAGATGGGACACGCAACAAAGAGAGCGAAATTCACCGACGACGGAGAAGACGAAGACGGATTTAACTCGGGAGTGGAAAGAAAATCAGGAGAAAGCAGGAAGGGATACGATAGACGGATAACGCCCATGATGATAAGAAACATACTCGACGCGGCGAACAGAACGATACAATTCACGTTGAAACGACAAGAGTACACATCGTTAAATTTCGTACAAACGGACAATCCCATAGTACTAGCGTACCAAATGATGCACTGGTGGTTAACCGAAACAAACTCGGAAAACAGACGAATATTCAACAATTGGGAGAAACCTCGTGGGCGATAGACTACCACAGAGGACGAACAATAGAGATATTCGCGGTACTGCGACAACGTCTACTGCAACAAGGACAAACGTCGTACTTCACGTACGATTTCGAGACGCAAAACCTATTTGTATCGACGGGAGACAGAAACAATTACGCGTACGGAAACAACGACAACAGTGGAAGAAAAAAATTCAACGAAATGAGATACGAAAACGGACACTGGGGAGAGGATCAAGACGTGTGTGAGAGAAGAGATATCACAAAGACAAGCGAAAACGATAGAAATAACTTTTCCAAAACCAAAACACAATTATCATTATGCAATAACAAGAATAGAACTATGGAAATCGAGACAGGGAAGCAACAACAGTGAAATGATAGTACAAATGATATCAGGATCAACGGGACCCACCAACACCAGCGCAACGACGAAAACGAGATGTAGAGGAACCATGGAAATAACGATAACACAACAACGAAAGCGAGGACGACGAGGACCACGTGTCGAGGTCACGTGAACTGTATGACGTATCCAATCAAGATGTTACACGCGCCAAAGGTAACGGACGAAACGGGAGAAATGAAATGGCACTACGAAACGAGAATCAGCACGGAACTGGACGTGACCTTCCACGTGAAACCGGACCACTACGGCATAGCAACAGAAAACGCATTAAAAAGACAAATACTACCTGTACCATTCGCAACAATGAAAAACATCGACAACAAGAAAGAACGTGGATAAGAGTAACATGCGTACGAAGCGAAATAAAAATAATCGCGAAATAAAAATAATTACAATCATCGTAAAAGTAGCATTAACCACAACAAACAATGTATATCTCAAGCAATAAAAAACTTATCTCACGCAACGTCGTAAAACATAATTTACGAGATAATCTATAACCCCTCATGAATTACGCGACCAGAACGCCTGCTATTTTCCGATTCCGACCACCCAAACAGGAAAGTGGCTTCCTTGTCCGCCATCCGAAATCACGTGTGAGTCCCTGGCTGACGAAATGATAATTATTTTTTAATGTCAAGAGCCATTGATTCTAATAGAATCACTACCTATTAGATAGTATGGTATATGACTTCGATTTTATTTTATGTAAGTTTTTATATTATTATTGTATAAGTTAATATTTTTGATAACCATTAGGCTATTCATTACATAGCTAATTTGACATTTGGATAAAGAACGAACTAAATTGTCGGAAATCATCAACTTGGAATTTGCGTTACTTATGTATGTAATTTCGATTTATATTTAATATTGATAAGGATTCAAATTGAAATTCTGTATATCCAAACAGCTGATATAGGCTCTGATAGGCTTTCTTATATTTTTCATTGATATTTCAAACAAATAATGTAAATGAACGTGAAATAAATTTCGTATTCTAAATGTGAAATAAGTTTTTTTATCACATTTTAAATAAGTAAATAATGTAAAATAAACATTTTATAAACATTAAACAAACATTTAAAAAATATATCTTTAAACCTTTATTTCAAATGAATAATTAATGTAAAATAAACATTTAATAAACGTTAAATAAATGTTTAAAGAATGTTTTTTCAAATCATTATTTCAAATAAAAAATAAATTCAAAATAAACATTAAATTTTTTTTAAACTATTATTTCAAATGAATAATTAAGTTTAAATAAACATTTAATAAACGTTTAAAAAATATTTTTTCAAATCATTATATCAAATAAAAAATAAATTCAAAATAAACATTAAATAAACGTTTAATATTTTTTTAATCATTTATTTCAAATAAAAAATTATAATGTAAAATAATGTTTAATAAACATTAAGTAAACGTAAAATTAATGAATTTTGAAAAAAATTGAATAAAATTAATGAGAAATAAACGTTTAAAAAATATTTAAAAAACATTTTTTGCTGATTGGGGCGAGGTTCTAAGTTCAAAACTTGATAAGTGAAAAGTTGAAATATAATTGAAAATTAGAATTAATTGATAAAATTAATTGTCTGGGTATAAGCACTGTTGATAAAAAAAAAATAAAAAAGATTCTACATTGTTTTTTTTTTCCAATTCAAATAATTTTAACATTAAAAAATTATTTCTAAAAACGTTTTTAAAAACGTTAAAAATAATGGAAGTTCCTTCTTTTTACATTAAAATAACGTTTATTTAAATGTTAAAAAGAATTTATTAAACATCATAAAAATGTTTTATAGATTTCTTCAAATCTTTTTAAAACATTTTTATAACGTTTAAAAATCATTACTTTTAACATTTAAATAAACGTTCTTTTAATGAGAAAAGAGGGAATTATCTCATTATTTTAAATGTTCTTAAAAACTTTTTTCAAATATTTTTAAAACATATTTTTGTTACTTGGATTGTAAAATTAATAGTTTATAATGACTGATCTTTTATCAATACTGCGGTAACAAATTGGGAAATAGTTAAACTAGAAAAAAAATGAAAGATATGAAAGATATCGTTAGATCTCATTTCCAATGAGGAACGCGTTACGCGTCGTGTCGTGAGAAAAAGAGAGAAGAGAGAGAGGAAGGGAGGGAGAAACAGGAAGAGAGAGAGAGAGAGAGAGAGAGAGAGAGAGAGAGAGAGAGAGAGTATTATTAGTTTATATATACAGACGTAGTTAGTTAGGTTAGTTATACTATAGAAATACGTACTAACCAAACTAAACGTAAAGTACAACG
>NW_012130074.1:487144-507144 GCF_000143395.1 Atta cephalotes
AGAGAGAGAGAGAGATTATGTTTATATATACAGACGGAATTGTTAAGGTGTTATTACATGAAAATAGCTCAAACACTAAAGATCAAGCATCATGAGCTTCCTATTTACTAAAAATAAATTACATGATCAAAATTGACGAATAGCATGTAGCATGCTCTCAATGCTTGTAGAAGCACCTTTATAGAAGTACTTTTAAATCTGCATTTGCAACATGCGTTTACAACATGCTGTTAAACAAAATATCATATATTGGAAACTGAGAATTACAATAAATTAGATTAAAATTTAACTAGTCAGATAATTTTAATTATAATTCGTTTTGTTTTAATTTGCTGAATTTTAATCTTTAATTCGTAATCCTTAATCTTCAATTATGAATATATAGATATAAATAACTGGATCTCCATGGAGATTAAGGATTACGAATTAAAGTTTAAAATTTAGCAAATTAGAACAAAGTAAATTATAATTAAAATTACCTGACTAGTATAACACCGGACTTTAACATCACTGCTCATGATTTAATCTCTGTGCATAATTATGTTTCCCATAAAAATAAAAAAGACAATAAAAAAAAGTCAATGTAAAATCATTCTTAGATCATCTGAGATTTTTTATCAAAAAATGACATAAATTCGGTCAATATGATGTCAAATTGACATTATTTTGATTTTCTTGTTTTTTTTTGGGTAGTGAGAAATGATAATAAAATCGATATCGATTCAATGATCTGATTTCAACATTAAATCGACATCGATTTAATGTAGATTTTATTATCATTTCTCACTAGGTATATACTCCATCGAGCTACACAAATTTGTCTTATTAAAAATTAGAAAAGAATTTTCCGAAGAAAAATGCTGCATAATATATTAATATACTGTATAATTAATATGTCTGTATAATTAAGCGGAATATGTCTTTATAAGTATTTTTTTATCATTATATATGAAAAAAGAAAATTTATAATTTCTATATGAATACAAATAAATAATTGAATGTTATACGATTAATATAATCAAATGTTTTGTTAAAAAATATTTTAACAATAAAGGTATTGTAAGTAAATATCAGGTTAACTACATTTCTACAAAATTTCATTAATTTATCAACAGAAGTGCTATGGCTTTAAAAGGAATCAAGGTCGTAGAATTAGCTGGACTTGCTCCGGGACCCTTCTGCGGAATGATTTTGGCAGAATTTGGAGCTTCTGTTATCAGAGTGGATAAGGTAATTAGAAGTAAATTAGAAGTAAATTTAATCAGAATATTCTATCAAAATTTATATATTTAAAATATAAATAAGAGGAAGTATACAGCTACAGCATTAGATGTTTTAAGCGAAAGTCATATATTTAAAATTATATTATGATAAAGTAGACGTTTTGACCATCTTTTGATCAAGATTTAACCATCATCAGTACATTAAAATATAAATTAAAATATAAAGATGTTACATAAATTAAAGAATATTGACAATAAAAGCTAGTCAAGAATTAATGGTGAAACAATTTTACATTCGCTTATGAAACGAGTTAACAGAATTATAAATCCAGAATTGACGAATTTTTCAATCGCTTATGAAACAGATTTCTATTGCGTTATGAATTCCTTATTACTAGAAGCTATGTGAAGCTATTTCGTGTGAGAAGTTTTGAAATTTTCATATTCTAATTAAAATTAAAAAAGAAAATCTTTTTAATAAAATATAATAAAAAATTGTTTAAATACTTTACAATATATTATTATTAGTAAGAATCAGTTAAATTTAATAGTTAAAATCACTTACCACGTGTTTTGTGACACAAGTCATCGCAAGTGTAATTCGGAATTAATAGTGTATTAACGACAAGTCAAAAAAATTTTGATAAAAATCATTACTGACAAAAATGTGATGGCACGTAGCTAGCGACAGTCTTTATACATTGTGTAAAGAAAAGAGAAGGAAGAAAAATAGAAAGGGATATTCTATTGATAAGTAAAGGGATTTTTTTCAATGATTGGCAGATAAATTTCAAGAAAGTGTTCTGTATCATTTTGTTTATTTAAACTGATTTTTTGTCTTTTGATATGTATTATCTCGGAGATCATTCTTTTATGATAAAATTGTTCGGAATCAAGAATGATAGTATTTTCCCAATCGTATAATTATGATCTAGTTTATAGATAAGAAATAACAGAAAGTATTAGATAGTTTTTTAATCATTTTTCTATTTTTTTAAATGCGTCTTCAGTTTCCTTTTTGTCTATCTTACATATGAATAGTTGCAATCGAGTTTATTTTATACACAACATTTGAGTGATCTTCCTTTTTAATTTTATCTTTGTCTGTTTTAATAAGGATATTCAAACAATTCATCGGTTTGTGAACAATATTGAAGTAAAATTTTTGTGCGATGGATTTAAATTTTTCTGAAATTTTGTTAAAGTACGGAATGATGAAATATTTTTTAATATTATAATTTTAGTGGAATCCGAGCTGACCCTATCTTTATGTTTTTTGATATTTTTGAAATTATTTTTAAAAGACAACGCTTTAATCCCTTATAATAAGAAACAGAGAAAATAGAGGTTGTCAGCATTTATAGTAAGAGACATTATTCCCTGAAATTCTTCAATACAAAAGTGACGTATTAAGATTATAATAAATAAACTACGAAGTACAAATAAAAGTAATGTTATTCAGCAGGAGTATAACAATAAAATAAGATATAAAGAATTACTAGAAGAAAAGATATAGACTTTATCGACAGTTATAAAAAATTTTCCGATTCGTATAAAAAAATTCCACAATTTTCTAAAAAGTTATAAAATTATTTAAATTTCATAAGAAATAATGAATTCTGAAAAATTTTGAGAAAGCTTTTATGATTAGAGCGATATTGCAATTGTCGAAATGAAATCGAAAAAAATGTCGATTCGACATTGAACAAAAATATTCAAAATATAAGATTACGTATCACATATTTATACAAAAATATTTAAAATGTTTCAAACTCTTATTGCATCTCTATATACGTAATTTTTTATCACCCGAAAATGTTAGAAATGTTAAAATTTTGATGCAAGTTTCGAATCGATAACTTTTCCGTCATAACGATGTCGAAATAACGACGTCTTTTCGAGGAATTATATTTCTGACTGGATCACTAGTTACGTTCCATCACATTTTTGTCAGTAATGATTCTTACCAAAAGTTTTTCAAAACTTGTCATTAATTTACATTATTAACTCCGAATTATACTTGCGATGACTTGTGTCACAAAATACATGGTAATCGATTGACTATTAAACTTAACCGAATAATTCTTACTAATAATATATTGTAAGATAATATTTGGTAAACAATGGTTTTCTTTTTTAATTTTAATTAAAATCTGGAAATTTCATACTTCTCACACGAAGTCTCACATAGCTTCTAGTAATATGGAATTCATAACGCAATAGAAATCTGTTTCATAAACGATTGTAAAATTTGTCATCTTACAACTCTGTTAACTCGTTTCATAAGCGAAAAATTGTTTCACTATCACTAACTTTTGTCAATATTCTTTAATTTATGTAATTTATGTATTTTTATATTTTAATGTACTAATGATAGTTAAATCTTGATCGAAATGTCTATTTTATCATAATATAATTTTAAATATATGACTTCCGCTTAAATCTAATGTGGCTATATGTTTCCTATTATATTTTTAAGCCACCTCTAAAAATTTTAATTTATATATTTAGTATATTTGTAGCTTACAGTACAGCAGAAATTAATATTATCACATTATTAATATTTATTGAGATGATAATATTAATATTTTACAAAAATGTTAATACTTGTAAAAGCCATTCATGCACACACATACAAACACACACACACACACGCACGCACGCGCGCACACGCACACACACACACACACACATACACACACACATACATACACACACATACATACATACATACATACATACATACATACACACACATACACGCACACGCATGCACGCACGCACGCACGCACGCACGCATGTATATACACTGCTAAAAAAAATACGGCATAGAAAAATTGTGCGTAAAAATTGACTCAACTTTGACTCAAGACAACTTGGCTAAAAATTATTGTAGGATAACGTTTTTCTTTTCTTTTAAATTAAAGCTTGAAATCTCTACTTAAAAACTATGGCCTACTACTTTAAGACTAAATTTTAAGCACTGCTGATGCTGTAACTTCCAAAAATATGAAGATATATTAATTAGATACTGCAAAATTGGGATAAATATAATAAAGAATAAGTCAAATAGATAAATTTTGTTTGATTTTTTTTATGTTTCCAATGCATTAAAAATTAATGTAACATAATAAAGCAATATAATAAAATTATATATTATGTAATTATATATTATGTAATTTAATATCACTTATTTCAAATTTTTTAAACGGATGACTTCAAAAATTAGATATTTTAATAAACAAGAATGCAGTTCAAAATACAAAAATACGGACGTTTCAAGTTTTTACAAAACCTTCTTCAGTAATAAATAATAATATCATAATTCCCCTAACGACAATTATTTCAATCGTATTTATTGTAAGAACAGTGACGTGTAATATATAATATAAATCTAACATCAATAATTAATTAAGCATATATTTCAAGACATTAAGATGAGAAGCAAAAAGATGTTCTTCTCTCAATAAATTATTTCATAATGTCCAAGAATAAAAATATTTTAACAAATTCGGTTGTTATCGATCAATCTACTTTTATTACAAATTTAAATCAGAACAGTCGATTTGAGACGTTTTTTCTAATAATTATTCTATTATATTCTGTAGAACCATTTGACAAATTGTAAGAAACACATTGATAATAAATTAAAAGAATAAATTATTAAAAAAAAAAACTCCCGATTGCTGCCAAATCATAGTCTAACAAAAAAAGAAAAAAATTTGAAAAGTTAAATTTTAAAAAATTTTTTTAATTGAATTAAAAACGTATATAAAATAAATTAATGAACTAAAAAATTATATTAAAAAACTAAACTATTTTAAATGATAATAAAAAAATAACTAAAAAAAATAAAAAATATAAAATTAAATTTTAAAAAATTAAAAAAATTGAATTAAAAATATATATAAAATTAAATTTAAATTAATAAACTAATAATAAAAAAACTAATAATAAAAAAAATTAATTAAAAAAAACTAAAAATATATAAATTGAAAAAAGTATAAATTATTTTTAAAAAATTGTTTTTTCAAAATGTGCAATTAACAGCATAAATAAAACATTTTATTGTGAAATTTAAAATGGCGTTGGTCGCAATGTCGTAAACCGTCCCTGAGTTGGCATCGCTGCTCTTAGGAAAAAAGTAGCAAAATAATCACATGAATAGATTGCGTCCAATTGTCAAGCCATATGACGAATTTTTTCTAATCTTTTTTATGAAGTTTTGGTGATCGCTTTGTTTTTTATTTTTACACTATATATATAGACTTTGTATATACACTTTATATTTTCTTACACTGCCAAATTTGTATTAAGCAATATAATACTGCAACAAACTTTAAGCAATGTAATTTTACACAATTTTTATTTTTTTTAATTTCATAGAGATTTAACCTCTATAAACAAACTCAGCTATTCGCCAACAACGAGTTCAGCATTGGCTAAATGTAAGGCCGATATTCATAATCCGATCTTATATTCAAAACCATCTTAAGAAGTCACGAACTAATCAGAAGACTGCATTAGCGTCTTAAGATATTACTTAATCGTCTCGAAATAAGACTCGATTACGAATACCGGTCTCTCAATATACTCATGACGTAAGAAGACAAAAAAGTTCCATTGCCGTGAACCATTCCCGAGAATGCGTCATAGAAGAGTGAATTGTGAGCAAAATTTGATTGGTTATTCCAATATACCAACACTATTATATTATATGCAAAAAGGTACATAGAAGGCAAAATTTGATTTGGTGGTACACCTTGTATTCTAGACATATATATATATATTTAAAACTTAATAATACTCGATTTTTTTATTAATAATAAATTATCAAAATATTTATGTTAATTATCGTAAATTTTTATTTGTCGATAACGTCATTCTTCAATTATCCTCGGGCTTCCCTGGGCTCCATTGATAATCTTTAATAGTATCTCGTCAGTGCTAAGCCGAAATGCCGACAGTCTTCCTATTAGCTATTTTGACCGCCATTTCGATTTAGGGAGCATATATTGGCCGTAACCATATGTATAACCTACTATGTGTTATTCTAGTGAGACGATTTAATTGATTGACACAAATTGTTTTACGCAAGTTACGCTGTATGTGAAAGCAGCCAGGCGGTCGAGTTGTCGCTACGAATGTTTCGAAGCATTTGATTAATCAATTAAAAGAAAGAATTTCACTAATTGACCAATAATAAAATAATAAAACAAAACAAATTCGAAGCATTCGTAGCAGCAATTCGACTCTAAAAATGTATTTACATATAAGCGTCAACCAGCAAAAGTAACAATCAACGAGATAATTTTTTACAAAAATGGCGTAAAAAATATTTTTTATACCATTGCCCATATCGCCCAACTGATTGGTTGCTGCTTCTATTGCTTGATGCTTGCATGTGAATGCATCTTAAAGCGTGCTGTGCAAAGTATATAAATAGTAGTATATAATACGGTCTTCAGAAGTCACAAGGGCCGCATTAGCGTCTTAAGATATTACTTAAGACAGTCTTGAAATAAGAATCGACTGTGAATACCTATTCGCATCCAGCCACAGAATATGTAACTATAGATCTGTTTGCGTGATACGAAATTCCCAAATATTTTTACACTTGAAATGAGATAGATATATATATTTAGCCTTGAAAAGAGAAAATTCAAGCGAATAGATCTTATGACTATAGCGCATAGTTCACATCGCATTGAATGACAACTTTCCTAATCTAATTAATTAACATTAACAATTAATTATTAATATCTTACTTCGCGAGACAGAGCATCGCTTTTTCTGTCAGGTTTGTTCACTTCATGCAATTAATATCTCGCTTCGTGCACACAAAGATTACTGAAGGTCTTCTTAAGATTCCCCTGCTTAATTTTCCGGCTCAACATAGATATAGTACTACATTGAGGTTCCCTATTGACAACATACATCTCATTATTGGTTCATCGATTTAGTTCCTAGATTTAGTCCATATCTAATCAAAGAACATGCATACAACGAGAATTCATTTCTAATCAATCAAAAACTTATGACGATGAAAATATTTTATTTCATAACAATACAATTAATGATAATTATATGCTATAAATCAAGTTTGGTCAATAAGAAGTCTGTAGCCAAAAGTTAATAAGAATATACATGTAGTTATAGATATTATTGGTCAGTACCGATCCACCTCAGTGAAACGCATACTCCCTCCATTTTCGCCAACTTTCGGTTGGTAATCGGAAATAAAAATAAAATGTAAAAACATTTATAATAGATTTATAACTCATATTAATTTATATAAAATAACCTAATATAAAATTTATATTAAATCCATTTTAAATCGATCTCTGAACTTTAACAATGTTTGTTAAACTATTAAGAGTGTGATATTTTAGTTTTGAAGATTTTTTTCTCAAAAACTGATTTATTTGAACAAGATAATGAACGAATAATCAAAATATTTTCCTAACTTTTTTCCTTTTTCAAAAAATGGATTTCGATAAAAATACTTCTTTGGAGTCCAATTTTCTTTGGAATCCAATTTTCAACAAATTTTCGCACATTTTCAAAATTATGGAGGTGTGTATCTTTTAAAACATCAATTGGAATAAATGAAAATCAGATGGAATCATGTCTGGAGAATACGTGGTAAGATTTCCCATTCCAGTTTTAACAATGTTTGCTTTACTGATAATGCAATATTGAGATGAGATTAAGAGATGAGATGAGATGTCATGAAGAAGGATCATTTTGTGTCGTTTACTCGCAATTGGAGATCGTATTTGGTCTAATGCTTACTTCAATTGATAATTGTTGTTGACAATCAACAACAAATGAGTGACAGTTTCTTTTGGATTTAACATTTCATAATATATAGCATCTTCTTGATCTCATCAAATATACAGCAATATCTTTAAATCGTGAATATTGCGTCTTAAAATGAATGTTGCTGATTGATCTTGTATTAACTCATAACTTTTTCCGTTTGGGACTTATCAAAATAGATTCATTTTTTATCCCTAATAACAATTCGATACAAAAAAATTCTTTTTTTGTTTGGCGATCAACAAAATGCAAATATTCAATCGGTTCGCAATGGCATTTTCCGATAACTGATGTGGAATCTTATTAAGTTAAATGAACAAATAAGTAAAATGTTTTTAGTTTATATAATCATAGGCTATTAATCTCTTGGCAATGTCTAGTTTTTATTTTAGGTTAGTAATTTTGTTACTACGCCATCTCCTGTTACTTCTTCGCTAGCTATGTGCGTCTTCAGTGTGTATTGGCGCTTTTACTCTTCTCTTATAAAAATAAAGTTATGTGCATACTTGCGTAAGTGCATTGTTATAATTATTTTATCCACGCCCAATAAATCTTTCCCATCATGTAAACATTTAGTAACTATTCTACGGTCAGAACGGTTGCAATACTTTTTTTTAATTTTGAGTTTCGATACACACAAATATTACGAGGATACGAATCTCTGCATCTGAGCTGTATTGATAATTAGAATTAGAAGAATCATGTATCAAATGTATTGGAGACATATTATACGTGAATACAATGTCTCATTATATAATTTGATTTTATAAAATTATTTATTATCATTAAATCATAGAATTTTTTACTATTACAAAAATTTAATGATTAACTACAATATAATAATAAAATTAATAACATTGAAATCGAATTAATACATTAATTCAACATATTTAACATGGAACATTTAACACGAAATACATAAAAATATATCAGAAGACATGGTAATGGCTCAGCGTTAAGGGAATGCGTAGAATTCTTAGCGCGAGACACTGTCGGGTATCTTTATGCCAAGCGATGAGTTTTTCGAGATCATGATTATATCTCAATGACAGCTATGCCGATCAAATTCTATGCATGATCAATCGATAGCGTGTACTTGAATTGTGTAATGAAAATGCATTCATTTTTTTCTATTTGTCCGAGTGAAGGTATTGCAATAAGTTTCAAATTTTGTTGAAATTTTAATTTAAGGAACGTTAACGTCTGGCCCAGAGATTACGTCTCGAACTTTAGTCAACAGATGGCAATCTCAATCTTTTTACTTTACTCTTTAATAACAAACTCTCTCTTAACAAACAATGATTGTTATATGTATTTGTGACGCTGGTATCACCTTGTATGGAAGGCTCGCTCGCCAAAGCGTGTAATAACGACGACTCTCTTTGGTTGTAACAATTTAAATTTTATTGTTCAGTCAAATTAAGATTTGTTTGAAGCGGGAGGTAAGCGATACTTATAATTCGATAATTGATGCGTTCAGTAAGATGCGTGCACAGATAATTCGCTTTTACAACGAGTAGTTTTTCACAGCCGTTCGAAAGAAAGTATATTGCGAGCAGTAACGAGACCAGCAGATCTCGGAAATTTAGGCAATTCTCGCACTGATTGCGTATACGGTAACGTTACGATAAAAGCGTTAATGCGCGAAGGAGCTTCGGTGTAATTCGTTCACTTCATAATTCCAGAAAAAGCGAAGGAATAGATAATCCGTATTGATCGAGATCGGGAAATGAATGTATGCTGTACTGTATGCAGAATATGTGCGCGATTGTCACCTTTTCGAGTGTCGCGCAAAAGGGGTCGCGTGCTATCTGAGATAAACAGTGTGATTAAAACAGGAGGATACATGCATGTTTTGAACGAAGTGATGGTCGCATGTTTGAACAAAGGATGGCTCAATATCTATGAGCCGTTCATTTGCCCTGAGAATATATTGAAATTAACGATGATTCCGCCCATCTTGAATGTATGCATTTGAAAGAATTCGCAAGATACAATGATATAATAACGAAAATGAGTTAATACAGAATACAAAATCGGAACGCAATACAATCGACGTTTAGGTTCGCGATACTGATAACATCAAGTACGTTCAACAGAAACTTCGCTCGCTGTGACGGAATCTTTAGATTCTTCGGTGATCGTGATGGATAGAAAACAAAGTTTTACAATTGGTCGCCTGTATTCGGAACGATTTGTTTTTACGACGCGAATTAATTCGTCATCACCTGGATGACATGTCGTGATCCAATCAAGTTCCTAATGGTTCGGTGGAGTCAAAAGATTACGCACGAAAACGATTTGGTCGACTTTAGCCAGTCGCTGGACAATGCGCCATTTTTTGGGCGTTGTTGAAGGATTTGCAAATAATCACCGGACCACGATCTCCAAAAACTTCGGTTATTTGAACCATTTGCCAACGCGAAAGTCTATGTTCATTTAAGTCAAGCATGCTTGATTCGATGAGAGCGATAAGAGAGGTTCCGACCAAAAAATAACCGGGGATCAGAGCATGACAATCGTCGACATTATATTGGAAACGAGAGCGATCGGGCGTGAATTAAGACCTCGGTCCGACAGAGGAGCGTGGACATCTTTTCAAAAGTTAGCGTGTGGAGGCCGATGCATCATTTTAAATGATGTTTAACATTTTTAACGCCGGCCTCCTACAGACAGTCGAAGTGCGGCGACGCGGAGGATAGGAATTGCTATTCAGTTCCCTCTGTAATAAGTCGGAAGTTAGGATCGCGAATTGCTTTCACATGTGTTGGATAATTCGCGATCGGCGCCATGAAATGTGGCTTCATTATTGGATGTCGGTAGTCCTCGGCGAGAAACAAAGCATTGATACGCTGCGATAAAGGTAGGAGAGGTATAATCGCTGACGAGCTCTAAGTGTAGAACTTTGGTTGTGAGGTATATGATAAATAAAGTGATGTAAACGATTTATGCCCTCGACCGGGAATCGTCCGGACAGCGATCGGACGTAATCAACACTGATGTGGATAAAGGCGCGAGCGGTGCGGTTGAGTCTTGCAGCCGGGAGATCGCCCATAAGTTCGACGGGCACATCGGCGTGTACACGCGTGCATTTATAAAGAACGAATCGAATCGTAGCGCGGGCCCGGAGAATCCAGAATTCGTGTCGCAATGACGCGAGCGTTAATTGAGAACCGGCAATGTTCGAAGATGATGGTGCTGGATAATGAGCACTAACAGCGGGTGCACGTGTAAGACGATGGGATTCCTCATCGCTCGTGGGAAGCAAGCTCGACGGAGTCTTCCTCTAATAAGTCCATCTTCGTCCTCTAATAATCCATCCATATAAGGATTAAAAACAAAGCGAGCTGTTCTGTTTTTTGATACCAGGTGCTTATTAGAGCCGCGATTTCATTAGGAAACATGGTTACTGCATCGTTTTGAGCTAGTAGCGTTCTGAATTCCTTGAGGGAGCAAATAAGTCGCGGTATACGCTTGCGGATTTTTAGAGCATCGAAATCAATTTAGAAAACGATACAAATAAGCGACAGTTCATAGCAATTTTGCCCACGAAGAATAACGCGACGCGAGATCCTATTTGGGTGTAGCGTGCAAAGCACATCGGAGGTATTTCTGAGCGTTGTTCAAGAGAAACATCGGAAGATATCGAAGGACACGAGTTCGACCAGGATGGGAAGATGATGCAACCATGGAGGACCTGACCACCATAGTGCATGTGTGATTGCACAGCCGAAACGCGATTGGCGACAAAGATTTTCCATCGGGAAGGTGACTGACTCAACCAAGCGAGTGTAATGGTGGAGTCCATCCAGCAGTGACACTTAAGATTTGAAAGTTGGAGCGCTGAGCGCGTGAAATGCATCAAGCGAGCGAGAAGCAACGTAACGGATAACTCCAATCGCGGGATGCTGATAGTTTTAAGAGAGACCACTTTTGATTTGATGGCGAGAAGAGAGATGGTGATTGAGCCGTTTATATTAACGATACGAAGATACATTGTAGCGAAAGCTATAGTCGATGCGTCAGAAAATCCATGAAGAGCACAGTGTAGAGTATCAGATCCATAAGACATCCCGCGCGGAATGGTAATGGCATTGAGACACGGAAGTTGATGATAATCGGACCAGCTATCAAGAAGGCTAGGAATTTCGTCATTTTACCAGCATTGGAGGGACCACAATCGCTGCATAAAAATTTTGGCGAAAACTGACGGGAATAGCTCATTCTAAAGGATCGAAAAGCGATGATTGACAGAATAGCTCATTTGATTCGTTTGGATAATGACGGTCACACGAAATTGAAAAATATCTAGCTTAGGATTCCAGAGTATTCCTAAGACTTTCAGGTGCTCATCATCTTGAAGTTACATTATGAGTGGCTAAACCATGATCCGGAATCGAGCGGACAATAGAGCGATAGCGTTGCTTGCATTTTCAAAGGCGAAAACCTCCTTTCTTTAGTAACTCGATTAATTGATCGCGTGTTTGAGCAAGAATCTGATCGTCTGCGCCAAAAGTGCAATCGTCAACGTATGACTGATGACGTAAAACGGGAACCGCGAGCAGAAATTCAATACCTTCACCGTCTACGAGTTGTTCTAAGACTCAAAGGACTAAATAGGAAGCGACGGTAACGGTAATCCGTGATTGGTCTACTAGGGATAGATTGCACAATGCGCTGGTAGTCGGTGTCTCGGGAGAAATCTCAACCAAGATTTGCCGATTTTGGCGATATCGGCGGTGAACACGTAACGGTATTAGCGCTACTACATTAGGACAGTAACTAAATCCCTTTGAAGTTTATCAATATGCATATGATCGTTCAACGACGTTCCATTTGATGTGCGGCATGAAGCGTTGAAGACCATTCATAAGCGGGTGGTTGCATTGCTATCATGTAGGACGTGATGCGAAATATAATAAGTTTGCGTTGGTTTGACAATTTCTGTCAGTGGACTTTTGGTCATGACCGAGTGTTTTGTACTCTGCGAGAAATTCGATACTCGGTCATTGGGTCTCGAATTAAGCATTGTTCCAAGCGGCAAAAGCTCGAAACAGCAATAGAGCGCGATTCGCCTATCGAGATAGGTGGTCCGTTTTTAAAGAGTAATCGGACGATATAGTGTCCTTCCGGAAATGTTCGGCTTGAAAGTGCTCTTCGCACTAATGCTTCTCAAAGCTCCGAGGAGTTTTCTGAGGCATTTCCTCAATTTCCCGAAGATCACGATCGAGAGTTTCAAGAACAACTTCGTGATGCGCAAGTGCGGAAATCCACTCAGTAATTGGAAACAAGACTATTATTCCGGAAAGAATCCAGCCGAGAATCGTATTTTGCGCGGTAGGCTGTGTTCGAAACTTTTCGAACACTGTCAAGAACGAGCATGCCGAATAGATCGACACCGATTATAATGTCGAGCGGATCCGAACTCATGGGATCACGCTCGGCAAGTTCGAGTCTGGCGACGTGTTACCAATAGTATATATCGACGCGATTCGGTAAATATTTCGTTAATGATCGAAGTATAAACGCGGTCATAGTAGGCAGGTCCGTTGGGAGACGCCGGAATAATCGTATTTTGGGCAGCGTGATGGATGCATGACGGACTACATTTCGCTAATGCCGGTAATGGAAACGGAGCGATTAATTTTCGAAAGGCATAGGCGTTGAGCAAGGAGATAAACGTAGAGACGGATTCTTGATCAAGAAGCACGCGAACGGTGACAAAGCGTTTATAAGGCGAATAAACTCGCACGTACGTAGTCATGAGCAAGATTTTGGAGCTCGGTTTTGGCGCAATGGTTTTTGATAACAAGTGTATAGCGATGGCGGTTACATTCTCTATTCGTGGGTGCGAACGTCGACGATTGCTTAATGTCGACAGGCTTAATGAAATTATCAAAATGTAGCAATGTGTGATGCCGTTTACTACACTGTCGACACGCGCGAGAATTTGTACAATCTTTAACAGCATGCTTCGTACTAAAACAGTTCACACAGCGTTTCAGGTTTTTAATGAATTCAAAATTGGGATGAAGTTTGCTTGAGGAACGTAGAACATTGATACAATAGATGGTTCGTTTTGTATAATGGGCAAAAACGGAACAGTAGACGCGGTATGTAAGGTATGAGAATTTTCCTTTTGGAGATCATTTGTGACTTCTCTGTTGCGTTCGCATCGAACGCGCGAATGTGAGAAGTTATCAAGTTCGCGATAACGCGAATAATCTATAACCAAATTTAAGTTCTCAAACTTCTTGCGATAACTTATCGAGTTTTTGTGCGACTAGAAAAACAAGCCAATCATCCCAATGTTCAGTTGCGCAACCGAGATTATTCAGAGCTTGTATATGCTTTATTAATTTGATCGTGAAGCATGCGAAGATCGTTAGAGATTTCTGTCGTAAGCGACGTAAATTGAAAGCGATTATAAATGTATCGTAATAAGGCGATGTTTATTATCGTACCGGGAAACGAGAAGATTCCACGTGATAATGAAATTATCATTGGATACTGCGAGATGATTAAGAGCATCCTCCTTTACTTGCATCTTCCTTTATACACGAACACAAATAATCCATGCACTCGACATTCATTAAATAATCTCTGATAATCATGGATCATCAATTTAAATTTATCACAAAAGTTTTCCCATTTGTCAAAACTTCCGTCGGTAGGTTGATTCTCGGAAGACGATGACCGGAACGAAATTTATTAAGATCACTTACGTGTGCAATAGAATGGGGGTTCGCGGACTTCGTGACAGTCCAGTATCTCATTCATGTCATCGACAGCTTCGTGGAAATAGTCGTCACACCTCAAGAAGTAGTTCTGGGTGTACGCATGAGTTGCCTTCAGTTTCTCGTCCACAGCTAGCGTAATTTTACAATCCAGCTCCTGGCATCTGGCGAAGATCTCCTTGAGGATGGCGAGGCATTACCGCATTATATGACACGTGTCACCTTGGCCTGTCCCAACTTTTTAAAATTAGTGAGTATACGAGATATGGCACCTGCTGATTCTGCGTATTCATCAGTTCGTCGAGAAATGACATGATTTCCAACGACAAAGGCACGATTCGAAATGTTCGAGAGTTAAACAAAACAATAACTTTTCTTGGCGACGATCCAATTCAAAGGACCAAAATATGTTGTGTGTGTTTGTGACGCTAATATCACCTTATATGGAAGGCTCGCTCGCCAAGGCGGCGTGTAATAACTCTCTTGATTGTAACAATTTTATTGTTGAGTCGAATTAAAATTTGTTTGAAGCGGGCAGTAAGTGATACTCCTAATTCGATAATTGATGCGTTCGGTAAGATGCACAGATAATTCGCACTTGGCGTACGACATCGAGTGATTTCTCACAGCTGTTTGAAAGAAAGTAAATTGCGAGCAATAACGAGACCAGTAGATCTCGCCGAAAATTCAGGCAATTCTCGCGTACTGATTGTCCTATGCGTATACGATAACGTATGCGATAAAAGGCAGCGTTAATGTGCGAAGGAACTTCGGTGTGATTCATACTTGATAATTCGAGAAGAAGCATTACGAATGAATAGATGATCCATATTGATCGGGAAGTGAACTGAACTGAACGCACGCGGAATGTGTGCACGATCGTCATCTTTTTGAGTGTCATGCAAGAAGGATCGCGTACCATCTGAGATAGATTACAATACACAGCGTGATTAGAATAAGAGCGAGATACACGCATGTTTTGAACGAAATGTTGGTCGCAGGCTTATTTGAACAGGGATGGCTCAGTATCTATTAGCCGTTTACTTGCCATCCTCGAGTATATATTGAAATTAACGATGATTCCGAAACAACAATCAACTATTAAAACTGTACGATGGTCAGGATCATGATCTTGATAATATATGTCAAGATCCTGTTATTTTTTTTATAGCGTGTAATGGGTTACTGCTACAATCTTCCGAAGATTGTTTAGTGTGACGACCTTCATAATGTATAGGAGAGTCAAAGTCAGCGGAGGTGAACTGTTCATTTTAATTTTACATAATAATATGTGTATAATATTCTTAATTAGCAACGGTCGACTGCTGCAAGTGCCCGATGGTCATGTCGCTTAGGGTTATGACCTTAACAATATGAGTACCTTAACAATAAGGTCATTTTTTTTTATAACTTTGTAATGGGTGACTGCTATAATCTTTCGAAGGTTATTCGGTGGGATAACCTTCATAATGTGTGGGAAGGTCGAAGTCATCGAAGATGAGTTGTCCATTTTAATTTTAATATCTTCTTAATAAGCAACGATCGCTGAAATTTCCCAATGGTCACTCAGGATCATGACAATATATTTCAAGAGCCTTTTATATTTTTTTATAATTTTGTAACGTGTGATGGGTTACTGCTTCAACCTTCCGAAGATTGTGGGACTTTCATAACGTGTGGAAGAGTCAAAGTTATTGGAGGTGAATTGCCCAGTTTAATTTTAATAACTTCTCAATAATCAACGAGTAACTACCAGAACTTTCCGACAGTCACTTAGAGTCATGTCAAGGTCATCAGAGTTGAAATCCTTATTTCATTTTTAATAATTCTTTAACGTATGATGAGTGACTGCTAAATCTTCCAAAGATTGCAGGAAATGTAGCAAGAGAACAAGAATCGTATGCCACAAATCTATGTCAAGTATTAATTACAGATTGAAAAAGGGAATAAAGTTAAGTAAAAGTTATCGAAAAGAGTAATTCTACTGTATCTTATGTCTGTACTCATTGTTAAGCTTTATGATTTAAATTTAATTTCATATGCTTTACAAATTATTTTATTGGTCAATTCTTACGCGTTATGGTATATTTAAAACATTGACTGTGATGATAAACATGCAATTCAGTTTATATTTATACAATTAAGAATCTCTTTCCATGGTTCTTATTTTATGGATCTGACTGAATAACTGAATTAAAAAGGAACTTTTTATACAAATATATTTCTATAAAAAATGGTATAGGAAGTAACGTCGTAAATTTTATCGTGTATTTTATATTATTTATTATTACAGTCGTTTATAAAAGCGACTTGATAACGATGTTGATAACGATGTTGCAATTTTTTATGATTACAACAATTATTGACTAGACTAATTTTGTGTTAAGCTTGGAAAAGTTATTTAGAAAAATAACATTTTATTATTACGCGTTTATTTACTAAAATTATTATTTGTATATAATTATTATGAGTAACGCACAATGAGTAAAATGAGTAACAAATAAAATGTAACGCGTTACAAATAATGATGAATTACTTTTTCTCAGTAGCGAGTGACTATTTCAACTCATTGCAAGTGACAACAATTGAATACCTTGTTATTATAATTAAAAATACAATGTAGAATTAAATGAGATCAAAGAGCCAACAACATAAATAATAAAGAACATAATGTAATAAACAAAATAATAACTATAACAAACTATTACAAACGTTTCGACTCCGATCAGGTCATTATTAATGTTACAAAATATAAAAGTAAAAAACTTAAGGATAATCAAATAAAATACATTAAGTCGTTCCTTATTAACTGCTTAAAAAATTAGTGTTCGTTATTGTTAATTTAGTCGAATCATTTGACAAACTGTTATTTTCTAAAAATATAAGAAAAAAGTAGAACAAAATATTTTCAGCGTAATTATAACTACAAGTAATGTCTATTGTAGTCTAAAATATACCTTGTGTTATCCGAATTGTGATATATTAGTTGATAGAGAAAAAAATGCTTTCTAATAGAATTTTAATTTCAAAAGCGGATAAGAGAAATATCATTGTTGCTCAAGATAGATTTCGGATTACATTAATAAGATGGAGTTAGTTCAAATGTTAATACCTACGAACGAATTAAAAAAAATCCAACTAAAAAGCTTATGACGGATTTATACAGCTTAATTAATAGAAAAATAAAAGTTTTATTGATGATTCTATTTATAAAAGATTATGGTACAGACAACAGGTGATATCATTCCGAGAGCGTATGGCCTTATAAAGATACATAAACAGAACTATCCTCTCAGAATAATTGTAACAACCCTCTAACAATCCTCTAACTTAACTCTTTTTACATAGCATTATTAATAATTCTATTTTAAAGATCAAGTTTTATAAAGAGTAGCTATGATCTCGTTAACAAATTAAAGAATGTTAAATTTGAACCTAATTCTGTACTAGTTTCGTTGAATATGGTATCAATAAAATATATAGATTTAGCATCTGATAGCGTTGTTGTAGAATAGTTGATAGCGTTGTAGAAGATAGATTTCATATCCAGGAATACAAAAATTCTATTAAACGAGAATTTTTGCCTTTCAGTTAGTATTAACATCCACAGTTTTTTGTCTTCAACAATAAAATTTATAAACAAATTTTTGGGATACCTATAAAATCATCCTTGTCACCGGTTGTTGCGAATAGAGATGCAAGATTTCAAAAGAATTACGATATAAAAATTACGCGTTCATTTAACTTTTTATTATAGGTATACATTTTATTATAGGTATGTAGATGATATTATCTTGGCAGTTCTGTCTGAAAACATTGATAAAATCTTGGACACTTTTAATTCGTTACATAGTAGATTACAGTTTACTGTGGAGGTTGAGGATGAAGGTAAAATAAGTTTTTTTAGACACTTTGTTAATTGTGAAGGGACAGAGTCTCATTTTTGATGGATTTCGCAAGGCAACTTTTTCTGAAGTAGATACCTCAATTAATTTTCACTCAAATCATCCTACTAGGTATGTAAATATGAAACCGGAATTTACCAAGCTATCAATGTAGTTGCCGTCAGACGACGATTTGCGGACAGCATTGATTTTCTGTTTGAAGAAAACTGCTGCAGAATCGCATCGAATGCTTGTCGAAGCTTACGGTGAGCATGCTCTTGGTAAATCACAGTGTTTTGAGTGATTTAAAAAATTCAAAAGTGGCAATTTTGACGTGAGAAATGAAGAACGAAAACCACCGAAAAAGTTTGAAGACAGCGAATTGCAAGCATTATTGGATGAGAATGACGCTCAAACTCAACAATAAGTCGCGGATCAATTGAATGTGACATGAGAAGCCGTCTCCATACTTTTGAAATCCATGAGAAAGATCTAGAAGATGGGAAAATGGGTTCCACATGAGTTTCACTGAATGAAAGACAGCAGGAAAACCGAAAAACCACTTGCGAAATGCTGCTCGCCAGGTACAAAAGAAAGTCATTTCTCCATCGAATTGTGACTGGCGATGAAAAATGGATATATTTTGAGAATCCTAAGCATAAAAGATCATGGATAACTCCAGGCGAATCGACATCGACTGCAAGGCCAAATTGCTGGACGGAAGACAATGCTCTGTATTTGGTGGGGATCAGAAAGGTGTGATCTATTATGAGATCTGCTAAAATCTGGCGAAACCGTTAATACTGAACGCTACCGACAACAAATGATCAATTTGAATCAAGCTTTATGTGAAAAACAACTGGAATATTGTGTTGCCAAAAAAGGCAACACAAAGTGATTTTGCTTCACGATAATGCTCCATCACACACAGTAAAACTGGTCAAGGAAACGATTGAGGCATTTGGTTGGGAAATACTTTCTCACGGCTTACTCACCAGACTTGGCTCCGTCCGATTATCACTTATTTGCATCGATGGGACACGCACTTGCTCACCAGACTTGGCTCCGTCCGATTATCACTTATTTGCATCGATGGGACACGCACTTGCTCAGCAGCGCTTCACTTCTTACGAAGATGTACGAAAATGGCTAGATGACTGGTTTGGCTCAAAAGAGCAACAATTTTTTTGGCGTGGCATCCACAAATTGTCAAACAGGTGGAAAAAATGTATAGCTATCGATGGACAATACTTCGAATAAAATATTTTTTATCATTTTCATGCAATAACCGTGTATTTTCTAAAAAAATTCCGGTTTCATATTTACATATCTGG
>NW_012130074.1:508244-522387 GCF_000143395.1 Atta cephalotes
GTAGTTAGTTGTAGTGTGTGTGTGTGGGTCGTGTGTGTGTGTGTGTGTGTGTGTGTGTGTGTGTGTGTGTGTGTGTGTGTGGAAAGAGGGTTGTGTGTAATGCTGGCATTATTTTGAGTGCGGAGAGTTTAGAAGGAAAGAGTAAAATTAAATTTGTGTAAACTCATATGGTTGAAGGGAAAGAAGATCGATGGGGATGAGAGATGGGGACTGAAAAAAGATAAGTGGATCCTGTGATGCTAACTATCATCTGGTCATTAGTGAAAGAATAAAGTAGAACATTATTCCAACAATTGATGGGTGTTATGAAAGAGGAAAAGAAGGCTAGTGCAAGAGTAAGCGTTTGAACAGGAGGAATTGAAGGGGTGATATGCGAGACGGGAAATTCCTCAATCATGGTGATGTCGGATGTGAAACTAGGGGAGGACTGAACGGGAAGAGGTCATCAAAAAAGTCTGGGGACAGATCGGAGACGGGAGAGTAAGAAATTTTTAGTAGGAATGATAGAGATCGAGGCTGGAGGCTGAACGACCGGAGTTTGTTTTTGGGCCTGAATTAGCGGGAATTGTTCTTGAGAGTTTTTTGCGATAGGTCGGCGCGCGTTGTTAGTCCCCGTTAGACTGATGAAAGACGGAAGAACTGGATGAATGCACTAAAAATTTGGTCATCTTTAAAGAAGGATTACACAAGAAGAAGAGGGATCACCTAATGTACTGCAGCGGAAAGATTTATTACTTGCCGATAGCGATGTATAGAGTGCTCGAGAGACCGTCGAAGAGGGTGCCGTCAATTGTGGGATGCTGGGCGTCAGGTCCACTTCTTCGTCAATTTCCCCGATCAGCCAATGCCGTTGGTTTTTAGTTGATAGTATAGTTTTATTAAATTGCACTGACTCTACTGGAGAAAAAGACTTCGAGAATCGGATGAAGCCTTTTTCAAAGGTCCCGACACAACTATAATCTCCGGAAACTCAGAGAAAAATCATACTGAGAGCCGCGGAATTATAATCGCGATTTTTATACTAATCACTCCCAATTACTCAAATTCGGATTGGTAGAATAGGTTTTGTTAACTAATAGCAAGATTTTTCTTTGCTCTCGGATTAGTCAAGATTTTGGGAAAGGAAAGAATGTTGATTGGAGTTTGTGTGGGAAAATATTATTCTTAATTACGATCTTAATATTTATTAAACGGAAAAACGCACGTGCAGTGCGTCATGAAGGCGCAGCGTTGACACCATCTAAAATTTACCACAAAAACGTCGCGTGTCACTTCTTAGATTTTGTGACTCATGAGAATCATCCACGACAATCCGTTAAAAAATATCTTGGCGCCGATCTTACGTTTCCAATGACATATTTATTATTATTTTAGTGTCCGAGAGGCACAGACTCGATGTCTTTTTGGTCCCGCCGCTCATGCACGTGTACCAATTTTTAGTTTATCTCGAAACGACATTTATTTATGAGGAGATATTGGATTCTTTCGTTTTAGTTTTTAATGTGGGAAAAGAAAATTTTTAGTCTTTTTTAGATTATAACACTCAACTTGTTCGTTATATGTACATACAGAGACATTGTCGACTGTGCTTTGTGTACTAATTTTAATTTTGATTTGCATTTTCGCCTTTCTATATATATTGTACTATATAATGGCAACTTTAATTCTCTGTCAAAAATTATTACTTTTCGAAAAAAATTAATGTATCAAATGAAAAATTAAAACTCAGATGCTACAATCTTAACTAATCAAGTTAAATTCTATCAAATTAAAAAATAAAACAAATGGTCTCTTATTATTTACTTAAGGAGATTTGAGAGCCGATTTTAAACATATTCTTTGAAAATTTTTTAATGAATAAGAATGTAAATGTATTTAAAAATCAATCTAGAAAGTGCATACAATGAAAAAAACATACATGTAAAAAAATATTTTTTTGTTATGTTTATTATTTACAAAGTAGTAAAAAGATAGCGCTGAAATTGGGCCTGCAAACACGATCTAATGGTAATGATACAGATCGTATCGTTAGTCTGAAAGCAAAAAATGAAGGGCTTTCTTAATCAGTGGACTTGTAATTCTCGCCCGAACTAGGATAATTAATATCGTATGCATATTTTCAATTTGGCGACAGTTTGAAGAAATGTTTCGAATTTTGCTCATTTTTTCCTTTTATTTATGTTTCAAAAAAAAAAATAGAAAAAATTAACGTAAACTATTAATTCTGGTTCAGGCGAGAATGAGTTCTTTGAGTACTCCTTGAAATAGAAGTCGGTCGAACTAATAATTTCTTTGGAATCGTGTTTACCATGTTCGAAAACACGGTTTCGAGAAAAACGCGTTTAAAGTTTTATGAAATATTTTTTACTATATGTCAAAATTGTTTAATCATCCATTCCATTAATCATCTATTCCAAAACCATATGTGTATAAGACACCTTCCTCTACTTCAGAAATCATTTTGTGCTGCTCTATCCTCTCGATTAGCAATTTTTGTCTCTTTCGAACTTGTGGACGCACGATGCTTCGAGCGCTTGAGTCAGTGCTCGTCTTGCGAATGAGCCAAATCGTGAACCGATTTGCCAATAATTATGTCCATCATATCCATAATTTTCAGAATATTCATGTAACCATCATTAAAAATACATACAGCTAAAAAATTTGCAATGTCTACTATACCTTTGCTAGAATGAATGTATTTAGGAGCGAATGTTCATATCGATGAATTTAAGAATTCGTTATTATTTTGAGTATGCATTCCGAATTATCTATCTAATAAATCATTTGAAGATAAATTGATTTGATATATTGTAAAATTTTTGTGTCAAGAGATGAACCGTACGTGAATGTTTCAACCGTTTCATTGTCATCATTGACAAGCTTCTGCTTGTCACCGTTACATCAACTTTCAGGACCAAGCGGGCAGTAATGTTGCGGTTTATCGTCAATCGAGCTTTTGTAGAAAAAAATTGCTCAAATTACCTTTTTCATTTCTTCAATATCATGAACATTTCGTCGCTAAATCGTAATATGTTGTCAAATCGTTGATAACTTCAGCAGTCAACTTTCCTATTTCTTTACCACTAAAGCCTTTTTTATTTTTTTTAACAGCTCGAAGTCTCATTCCCATCCGCTTCTCTAAGTGTCCAACGTACTTCTTTTTTTTTACAGGAACTTCGTCACCGTAAGAATTAATGTCCAAAACTTTAAACGTTTTATTATCGCCATCTCCATATATGTTGTATATTTGACACTGTATTTTTCCATCTTAGGAACGTTTCTTTTACAGCCTCTGTTTCCATTTTCCCAGAAACTGCCTACATGATTAAGCATTCTTCCTCATGACATTCATACTATTTGTTATATTCAAGCTTTCCTTGTTTTTTATTCCAATAACTGCATGACATACAGAAACTTGTTTTTTTTTCCAATAGCTGCATGACATACAGAAATTTTACAACTGTATCAATCGCTTTTTTGGAATATTTTCCAATTAGAGTAGTGATACTGAACAATGAATCTACTCTTTTTCCACGTTCCATCACTTGATACGGATAAACATTACGGATTTTTGTTTGCAGCTTCAGTGAGTTCTTTTTCTTCATCAAGAGAAGTTTTAGTTGACAAAATGTAAACAGCTGTATACAAATTTTTGAGACAATTGTAATATATCCAATGATTTAATCTTTTTCCAATATCCATTAATCCACAAAATTTATTCCTTGTAGTCCAATGCTAAGAAGTCGCATTGCAAAAACGATTCGCTGATTTATCTCATATGATTTACCGATTATAGGACATATATTAATATTTTTTTCACCACAGTCACATTTCATACAAATTTTAAATCCAAATCCATAAATATCTTTTTTACTAAATTTTATTATGTTTTTTTACAACAAATGTATGAATGAAGCTGAAAATACCGCAATACAATCTATAATATAACCGATGATCTCGATAGACACTCACTTCTGTGTCTTTCGAATTTAATAACTTTTTCGCGGAATATTAGTATAATCTGTATTCAGTTGTGCAGTGTTACAATAGTTTCCGTAAAATCTTCTTTTTCTTTGTTTCGCAGGACGTACCGGATTGGATCTCAAAACTTTCTTATCCATCTTTTTACTTTATTTCTTGGTACGTGTATCGTCACTAGTATTGTTCTATTTTCCCCATTTTCGTTACAAACGAAAGTAGGGAATACTCAAAGGAGAACGAAACTTTGCTCCATTGAAACATTCTAGAATGATCTCGAAAAGTTGAACACAACCTTTATGACAATTGGTTGGCGCGCGCTCTATGAATTGATCGAACAATCTCAAATATCATGTCATTTTATTTCGTATAACTTGGACAATTTTCGTTTCTCTCAAAAAACATTTTACAGGGATATTCTTAAGAAAAATCTTTCGAAAAAAATAAAAAAATCGATTTTTTTACCCCAAAAAGCTGACTTCCTTAACTCTATCATAATGATATGCATCATTCATAAAAAAAATTTGATATCAACAATTGACGCCGAGTTAAATTCCATGTAATTCGGATATCAAGTTATATAAATAATATTAACTTAATGATATCATTCCTATAAAAAGTTTGATATCAAAAACTGGCGCAAAGTTATATCCCATTTCTTTATATCATGTCAAATAAATAATGAATATTAATCTAATGATATTATTACGTCTGCACATTCGATTCGCGGAGACGCTCTCGCGAACGCGTCCACGCACTCCAGCACAGAAATGAACAACACGGATACGGTGGAAAAAAAGAAATGAGTTTATTTAAGAAAGGTCACAGAACAAAATCGCACGTAAACTCAAACCACAAACGTAAGTAGAATCAGCGGATCGAGAGACACGTCCGAGTGAAGCGACGGCTCACATCCGAATCTGTCGATTTTGTTAAAATAACGGAGTTACTTGTTGTCGGGCGATACAATTTTCGGTATTTCGCGAACGGCACGAAATCGGCATAGCAAGAGCCCCTCACGTTGGCCCCTCAAGGGAATTCGGAGTTTCCTCTCGATCAATTTCTTGCTCCCTACTGTATTGTTGCAGCAATTTTCTGGAGCTTTGATTTTCTTGAGGTCCGACTTTTTTCTGGAAATTTATTCTTGATCCCCTCTTCCCTTCCGGGCAGGACTCTTCTTCAGTTTTTCCCCGGAGGGTAGCTATTCCCCCGTAAGACGAAATCCTCTCGGGCATCCCTCGTCTTCGTGAAGGGAACGCTAGGATCCTTTTGCTTTTTCTCTTGAGACCTTGCGCTACTTCTCTTTTTGGAAAGGGGGGGGGAACAAAAATATCGTAGTACCTCTACCCCCAATTCTCGCCTCGGCATTTGCCCTCCGTCCCGCAGAAAAACTACGGCTTAAAAACCGCGGACGAGGCAGTTTTCTTAAAAAAAAAGACCTAATAAGTTGCCGATATTACTCCATTCGTGGACTCCTTTTGATACCGCTTCGTCAGCTGGATTCTCCGCCGCTGTTGATGTTGCAACACGTTGGGAGTGATACATTACTCTTCCTCACATTGAGTGACGAGCCCACATAGGTTGCAGTATCGCCAAATGAGTCCAAACAGATTCAGTATTTCTGTAACTAAAAGGAATTATCACCGCGCGGCTTGCGCTACAAAATAAATTCATATTACTATTATAAGTTAAGTGACACCATAACAAAACTCTACTTTATTGTATTGACACTTGTCTGTTTATTCTACTCCACGAGCCTCTCAAGATACCAAAGCCAACCTGTCTGTATGTACAATTTTATTTTTATATCTGTTCGATTTGCGAATACAGTAAACAACATCATTAAGCTTCCTTTCCACACAATAAGGACCTTCCCAGCAGTTTAGGAGTTTTCCCTTTCACTTTTCGAGGATTGTACAACCAAACCTTTTGATCCACTTCAAAATGAATTTGCCTTTTGGTTATATCAAGTCTTAGTTCGAGAAGACTTAATATCGATCCGTTTCTTAATTTAATCGTGAACTTCTTCTAACTTTTTCATTTTACTTAAATAATCGTTTGTTGAATTCTCAACTTCATACTTAGTGGGAGGGAGGGAGGGGGGGTTTCCTCGGAGTAGATCTACATGAAGCCTAAGATCTTGAGCAAAATACAATACTTCGCCGGAGTTACACCAATGGTCTCATGTTTGGAAGACCTATATGTCAACAAATACATTGGGATCTAACGATCCCAATCTTTTTGGTTTTTATTGAATGCCAGATAGTTTAGAATTGTCTGATGTTGGCATTCCATTTGACCATCTGACTAGGAGTGCAGAGCGGATGTTCTCATCTTCTTAATTCCGAACAATTGCAATAATTCCCGAAAAATCTTAGATTCAAAATTTCTCCCTTGATCCATGTGGACTTCCAACGGAACCCCGTGTCTCGAGATAACTTGATTCAAGAAGATCTCTGCAATAGTTTTTGCTCTGATATTCTTTAAGGGAAAGGCTTCCACCCACTTAATGAAGCAATCAACAACTAATAAATACTTATTCCCTGAAAGAGTTATCGGAAATGGACCAAGTACGTCCATTTGAATTCTCTCAAATGGAGCTCCAACATTATGAATTTGAAGCGGAGATTTTCTTTTTCCCGTCGGGCCCCTTCGAACAACACAGATTTTGCACGTTCTGCACCAATCCACGTCTTTACAAGTTCACAAGAAGCCCAATAAAATCTCTTATGAATCTTCTCCAGAGTTTTATTAACTTTGAAATGTTCTCTCGATGAAGAATCATGAATTTCCTTTAATATTTCCTGAACTCGCTTCTTAGGGACGACCAATTGAGGTGCTTCTTAAATTTGGAGCTTTCCACATTTTGTAGAGTATACCATTCTTGATCTCTAAGAAATCTCAATAAGACCAGTATATTTTCGCAGCCGTTTCCCTGGACGCAATCTCTTGCCAAGATGGCCGGATCGCAGTCGCTTTTCCTTGAAGAATAATCGAAATGTCAGGATCCTCTAATTGTTCCTAACGCCAAGTTTCTAAATTTTTTTCTGAGAGAGATTATCCTTGCGACAATACCTTTCTTTTAAAGCCTCTTTCACTTCTACCCTTATACAATATTGGCACTTCGTATTTTCAAGGGCATCTGAATAATCCATCAGCGTTTTTACGTAAGATATCTTTACGGTATATTATCTCGAAGTTATATTGCTGAAGCCTCTCCATTCAGCGTGCCAATTGGCTTTTCAAATCCTTAAAGGACATTAATCACATATGATCCGTTCGTATTAAAAATTTCCGTCCGTACAAATACTGATGGAATGATTGATTCAACTATTGATAAAAGTTTGCGTCGCATGACACAATAATTCCTCTCGGCTTTATTTAAAACACGACTAAAATAGGAAATAACTTTTTCTTTTCCGTTTTGCTTTTGCGACAAGACTACACCGATTCCGAAATTTGATGCATCTATATTGAGAATGAGCTCTCCCTCTTCTCTTGGAAAAGAAAGAATTGGCGAAGAAGAGCTTGTTTCAAATTATTAAAACTGCTCTCACATTGCTCGTCCCAGACGAATCTCGTTTGATTCTCTGTAAGAAAGATTTTGCTAAAGAAAATCCCTTTAAATTTACGATAATACGAGCACAATCCCAAAAAACTCCGCAGATGTTTTTTATTTCGTGGAATTGGCCACTCTTTAATAGCAGTAATTTTATTATTATCTGTGGAAATCCCTGCAGCTAAAATTGCCCCAATTTTACTTCTCGACCAAAGAAGGTACACTTTTAATTTTTAAATTTACTTTCCGTATACGACTTAAAATTTTTTTTAAATTTTCGATCATTCCTCAAAGTTTTTACCAAATATAATATCAAATATTTACCATATATTAGGTGTACAACTTTGCTTCCGCCGTTTTTTTTTCGAGGCTTTATTGTAAAAAACTGGTTATACATTTATAATTCGAAGTATTGTCCATCGCTGGCCACTACTTTCTCCCATTTTTCGGGTAGCGTACGAATCCCGCGTCGAAAAAACTGGTCATCTTTTGAGGCTATCCACGAATCGATCCAATTTTTTACTTCTTCATAAGACCGGAAGTGCTGGTCAGCCAGGCCGTGTGCTATTGATCGAAACAAGTCAGAGGGAGCAACGTCTGGAGAATACGGCGGGTGGGAACTGTGTGTGGGGACGGTGTATTTATATGACGTTATTATATTAGGTGTACAACTTTGCTTCCGCCGTTTTCCTATAGATGGCTTTAGCGGTAAGTGGTGGTCGAAATAAATAGATAAATAAATAGATAAATAGACGTCATACAATAAACTTGGGCATCTGTCAACATAACCCCATAGAAACATTAGTCGATTTGTGTCTGCATCATAAAGTTATTCTCGATTGAAAATGTCAGTTTATGAGCCAAATTCTCGTCATTTGCGGGAGGTTTTAATTTTTTGCTTCAATATGAAGAAATCTGCGGCTGAGGCTCATCGAATACTCTCAAATACTTATGGTGAGGCCGCTATTGGTGAAAGAACGTGTCGTGAGTGGTTTCATCGCTTCAAAAACGGTGATTTTGACATCCAAGGTTATGCTCTGTATTTGGTGGAACCAGCTCGGCGTAGTGTATTATGAACTGTTAAAATCGACTGAAACAATCACAGGCGATCGGTATCGAACGCAATTGATGCGTTTGAGCCGAGCATTGAAAGACAAACGGCCGCAATACAACGAGAGACACGATAAAGTGATTTTGCAGCATGACAATGCTCGACCCCATGTTGCGAAAGTGGTCAAGACATACTTGGAAACGTTGAAATGGGAAGTCCTACCCCACCCGCCGCGTATTCTCCAGACGTTGCTCCCTCTGACTATCACTTGTTTCGATCAATGGCACACGGCCTGGCTGATCAGCACTTCCGGTCTTATGAAGAAGTAAAAAATTGGATCGATTCGTGAATAGCCTCAAAAGATGACCAGTTTTTTCGACGCGGGATTCGTACGCTATCCGAAAGATGGGAGAAAGTAGTGGCCAGCGATGTACATTACTTCTAATCAGAAATGTATAACCATTTTTTTTGCAATAAAGCCTCGAATTTCGGAAAAAAACGGCGGAAGCAAAGTTGTATACCTAATAAATACCAGTGTATAATTTCGTTTTCCTCCGATCTCCTTTTGTTAAATATTAATTATGGACAAATAGAGATAAATCGCTTGTTCATTATGATTTCCTAGCTTAGTTAATAAATACCAGCGTATAATTCTTGTTGAAAGAGATGAAAAAGATAACATGATGTGTGCAGTTGAACAGTATCTCTCTCTAAATCTCCCCTCTCTGTTTATGGATGTTTATTAGTTTCAAAGAACTACAATTGTGAAACGCTAAACACGATATTCATAATCCGTTTTTATTTTAAAAGTCTTAAATATAATGTCTTAAGATGCTACAGTTCTCGAATAGACAGCAGACTCGAATAGATTTATGACAGCTGTACTTAAAACAATCTTAAATGTAAAAATGATCTATTTTGCGTCGTGAAATTGATACTGAAGCTTTACTTATAGAATTTTTCATACGTTAATTATAAAATCGTAAGATTTTTAAGATTTTTTTTGTAAGTATAATTTCTAATGAAATATTATAAAATCTAAAAAATTTTTAAATATCTTTTTTATATTTTTTAAAAATTATGGTATGAGAAATTCCAAAATATTTCATTTTTCAGAATTCATTTTTCACGAAAAATTTTGAGAGATGTAAACTTTCAGAATACTTGTATTTCTGAATACTTCGAAATTAAGTTTGATTTAATTGAAAAGCTATTATTTAATTTGTATAAAAAGAATTAATTTTTAGCTTTAGAAATGAATTCTTTCAAATTTCATTTAACAAAATTAATTTCCTTTCTGGTCCCATTCCATTATATTTACTGGGATTCGAGCAATAAATCACACAAGATTCCAATAATATTCTTATCTTATTTTCATAATAACACTCCAGTTATATTCTTGCATGATTCATGTTACATGCGCGCAAAGTTCACGTAACCTGCGCAAGATTCATGTAACATGCGTGTAAGATTCATATAACATATAAAATTCATGCAAGATTCTTGATTTATAGGTATCGTATGCGATATATTCTTATACGATCTTGTATGTTTCTGTTTGAAATTTGTATGTGAAAATTTTCTTGGAAGATCTCACAAGAATTTTTCTTGTAAGAATTTGCAGCACACAAGGACTTTTCACGCGAAGAGTAGCGACTCTTACTCCACCTCCCCCCCTCCCTGCTTAGGGACATGCGACTTCCACTCCATCTCCCCCCTACGAGGCGTATGACTTTCCACGCAAAGCATAGAAAGTCATGCGTCCTTATGCGTTATTATATAAAAACAAAAATTATATAAGAAACATTTTCAGGAAAAATTTTTGTTTTTAAAGCAGGAAATTTAAAAGCAAAAAATTTTTGTTCTATAACAAAAAAGAGGCATTATTTTTAAAATTTTTTTTCTTAATAATTTTTTGACAAATAATGGCTAAAACTTATTGAAGGTTATTCAGCATCATGGTCTTGATATATGTCATGGCGGGTTCCCTTAAACAGAACATTTATCGAAAGACAATATAGCTACTACAAGAAAAACGTTTAATTAATATTGTTATTGTTATATACTCGAATTAACAAAAGTTTTAATAATTTCTTATATTGTATTATAACGAAAAGAAAAAAATATACATGTCATGTAATAGCAAAAAACTTACATAAAATAAATCTGTACGTTTTTTACAATTAAAAATAAAAGAGAAATTTCGGATAAACTTCTGAAAACCTAAAAGCTCTGATTTTCATGTCGATTGATGTACAACTGTATTGGTGCTCTGATTAATTTTTTTTGCGTAGTATATTTGATTAATATTTTAAAATATCGATATTTGGCCATTTAATTATTCTATCAATGCATAATTTTTCACCATTTTCATTTTAAGTGAAAACGAGAGTCTATATAAAACTCTTATTTATTTTTCCGAAGGAATTTGTGACGTCATAATAAAATTTGCACATAAACATTTATATAATTAACGGTTATAAAGATGTTGACTGTTCTTAATTCGAAATGGGAACTCCTGCAGAAGAATTATTATTCAATATTTTGGCCTATCCCTCTTGATTAATTGATTTATTTTCATCGGTTCACTTTAAATTGTATTTGTTAATGCTCAACATTTTGCATATATAATTTAAGCTTTAAAAATCTGTAATGAAGACGCTGTTTACGGTCAAGTGTTGATGCTTAATATTCATTTAAATTTTATGTAGGTTTGTAGCGCAAGCAGACCTCGCGCCGATATTCTTGAAACTCGTAAATAGCATTCTTCATTTATAGGTAAAACTTTTACAGTCCAATTACATATGCTATTTTTAAGGTTCAAATTTCAATATCGTAGCATATTGGTTAAAAAATATGCTTTTACCAGGTGTATGCTTAAATCCGCAGTTTGCTCATAGGTGGCATTAGTGAGCGTACAAAGGTACCCTGGGCACACAACACACTTTTTTTTATGTGTTTGACATCTGTCAACATTAACCAGTGCACATCATCAGCAATTTCATACAACAACATACATTTTTTCTTTCGTAATCATGTCATAGTTTTTTACTAAAAAAAAGCATATGCTGGAAGCTTTACTTTTCTGTTTCAATTTGAAGAAATCGGCTGCCGAATCGCATCGAATGCTTATGGAGGCCTATGGCGACAATGTTTTATCGGAAACAACGTGCAGAGATTGGTTTCGCCGGTTCAATGACGACAATTTTGACCTGAGTGACAAGAAGCGCGAAAATCGGAAGGTTGAGGACTGTCAATTGCAGGCTCTTTTGAACGAGGACGATATCCAATCGCAAAAAATACTTGCCGAGCAATTGGGTGTTTCTCAAGCAGCCATTTCCATGCGGCTACATGCCATGGGGAAGGTTCAAAAGATCGAAAGATGGGTGCCGCATGAACTGAACGATAGGCAGATGGAGCGACGCCAAAACACATGCCAAATTCTGCTTGTCAGACAAAAAAGAAAGTCATTCCTGCATCGGATTGACAGGCGATAAAAAGTGGATCTATTTTCAGAATCCTAAACACAAGAAATCTTGGGTTGATCCCGCCCAACCATCAACATCTTCTTCAAGACCAAATCGCTTCGGATGGAAGACAATGCTGTGCGTTTGGTAGGATCAGGAGGGTGTCAACTACTACGAGCTGTTAAAACCTGATGAAACTGTTAATGCTCACCGCTATCACCAACAACTGATCAAATTGCACCATGTTCTGCGTGAAAAAAGGCCGCATTATCGGAAAAGACATGACAAGCTGATTTTCCTCCACGACAACGCACTATCGCACACGTCAACATGGTCCAAAACTATTTGGAGTCACTCAACTGGGAAGTGCTACTCCATCCCGCTTACTCACCAGACCTGACACCCTCTGACTATCACCTGTTTTCGTCGATGGGCCACGCGCTCGCTGAGCGACACTTCGATTCTTACGAAGACGTCCGAAAATGGCTTGGTGAATGATATGCCTCGAAAGATGAGGAATTTTTTTGGCGTGGTATACACAAATTGCCTGAAAGAAGGGAAAAATGTATAGTTAGCGAGAGCAAGTACTTTGAATAAATTTGTTTTTGCTTCCTAGAAAAAAAAAGTGTTTTTCTGACTAAAAAACAGCGGATTTAAGCTTATATATCTGGTAAGATCAATTAATTTTTTTCATAACGTATCGGATACAAATTCTAGAAAAAATGTGGAGCTTTGTCGGCATTTTTGAAGTTCAAATTTGTATAAAAATTCAGAAAGTTTGAAAATAGTCCAAGAGTTATACAGAAATTCTGAAAAATTGTATAGAAAGAAAATCCCATTTCCAAGAAAATCAATCCATTCTTAAATTACATATTAGTAAAAAAACTAAGCATTTACAAATTGTCTCATCATTTTTCAGTTTTATTAAATCGTATTATATATATATTTCTCGACGGATGTCAATAAAGAATCATAGATATTAAATCCATACCTACTTTGTTTTTCTTCAAAATTTCTCTTTTAAAATAGCAAATATTTTTTGTAATTTTATATTATCTTTAACCGATAGAAGCTACGAAAAATATCGATTACGATTCGATATTAAAGCAGGATTCGCATTACGTCTAAATTTGCGCTATCAGTTATTTGCCTTACATTAGATTAGTGCGTATTAAAAACTGAACATGAAATTAGTAAAGATAAGTATAAAAACAAATTTTAAATGATTAAATAATCCATGACATTGTCACGTTATTTAAAAAAATATATAACTATTATTACAATGTCAAAACTGATTATAGTGTACCACTGTATTTAGATGCTTTACATAAAGCAGGTTTTAATGTGCACTAATCCAGTGTAATACAAGTGACCCCTAACTTCGATCAATGCTGGGACTGTCCATGAGAAAGACAGAATCCTCACTGGTTACCATTTCAGCTTCGATTAGTGGATGCTGGGACTGTTTTTTTTTTTCAAGGACAGAGTCTGTATTGGTCGATCTTCTTTATCTAACTTTGACCAATGGATGCTGGCCTCGAAAGAAGACAGAATTCGCACTGGTTGTCATTCTTGATCAAGCTTTGATCAGTGGGTGCTGAGAATATTTTATTTCAAGGACAGAGTCCGCATTGGTCAATATCCTTGATCTAGCTTTCTATTACTTATAACTAACTTACTATTTTGTTATATTCTATAGTATGTAATGTATATAAATTTTTTTGTAAATAATTAAATTCATAATTCTTAGCAATATGATGTAATTTATTTATTGTTACTATGTTTTCATTATATTGCATAGTAAAAGAAACCAAATGTATGTATTACGTGTACTTTGTATTGTATACAAAACACTCCTGTTGTAAAGAGAAAGAGAGAAGGAAAAGGAGAGGGGGGAGGGGGGAGAGAGAGAGAGGAGAGAGAGGTAGTAAACTATATATATATATATATATATATATATATATATATGTGTGTGTGTGTGTGTGTATAGTATATAGTAATAATAATAAGTATATATAATAATAATAACTAACTATAGTAAGTTAAAGTTAAAAGTTAAGTTAATTAAGTTACGTAATAATTAAATTA
>NW_012130074.1:522407-533713 GCF_000143395.1 Atta cephalotes
ACGTTAGTTACTTAGTTATAGTATAACTAACAACTACGTAGTAGGAAGTAAGAAGAAGGAGAGAGAAGGAAGGAAGGAGGGAGGAGGAGAGAGAGAGAGAGAGAGTAGTATATATATATATATATATATATATATATATATATATGTGTGTGTGTGTGTGTGTATGTAATGAATACAATAAATGTCATGAATATAATACATGATGTAAAAATGTAATATGTACATAATATATAGGATGGGTTAAAAGTCTGGATACACTCAAATATCTCATAAATGATGCATTTTAGAAAAAAGTGTTTCTTACAAAAGTTGTAAGACTTAAAAGACTCATTCAACAATATCCAGGATCGCGTTATCAAGGTCAAGTCAAGATCAATATAAATTTTTTTAATGGATCCCCTCCTTTTTCATTACATATTCTTGTAACGTCTCGAGAAACACGCATTTAATTATAGTGTTTTGGAAAAACTCGAGATAAGCTATAAGAATATAATAAAAAAGGAAGGAGAGGTTCCATTTAAAAAATTCATGTTGACCTTGATCTGATCTTGACAACGTCATCTTATATTAAATAACTACGATCGTTGAATATGTCTTTTTAAGCCTTACTTTTATAAGAAACATTTTTTTCTAAAATGCATCATTTATGAGATATTTGAGTGTATCCAGATTTTTGGCCTATGTATATTATATATATAAGTGCTTTTTAGCAAAGATGCAGACACTGCGTATAATAGTGAATCATTTCATCCTTGTTTAACGTAGGCAAACAACAAGGATGTAATGATTCATATGTTATACTATCTAACTGTCCTTACTGGAAAGTACCATATAATTTATACGAATTGATACGAATGATATAAATAAAATATAGATATATGAGAAAAATATGTATGTTTTATATGTGTTCCTTTTTAGTCCACACTTTATTTTTAAATTAATACAAACTCTATAAAGATATACATCTATAAAAAAAAATGTATTTCATAAGATATATCTCGAAAATTTCATAAATCTAGAACAGTCTCGGTCATGATCACACGTCAGTTACACTCGCTTCAAACGTTCGTTGTCGACGTTATAAAATGTAATACTAAATAGTATTAAAAACAATCGAGGAACGGAGTCATGCTTGTAAAAATCAAATGAATCAAACCAAATCGCAACAAATAATGAAGTGAATCTCATTATCAAAGATAAACATTCATGATTTTAACAGTCATATTGAATATTATAGTTCCGCAATTCCATACAGCGGCGGCATCACTAACGATGATACCAGATGTTTGGAACTCCTCTGGAGAATAATATTCAGGCTGTGATCGGTTTGATTTGCAAGCATTCACATCGATCATTCATTTTATTTCTATTCATACAAAAGAATGTAATTGAATTATTTTACGTTACACTTTTTTTTTAACTTACTCATACAACGTAGAAACTTGTAATGACATTGCAGAATTGTTGCAATGTTGCAAATTACGTGTAATATCGCTGCAACATTGTAAGAATTGTAATATATAATATATATTATGGGCAAGATTTTATAAATCTTACAGATACATCTTAAATCTTACATTGTTAAAGATTAAAAAACATTTTGGCTTTTAAATAATGAATTGCTGTCACATGTGGAAACATACATTAATTACACAATGGCTGCTTTCAACAGAGAAAGCACTTTTGCAATTATAAAATTCTTCGATATGATCGATCATTTTTTCGAGATGGAATTCGAAAATTGTCTTAGAAATGGATGAAAAAGTAGTAGGCAGCGATGGACAATACTTTAATTAATCTGTTCATTCATTTTGTTTTGAAATAAATGCATTTTTGAACACAAAAAAATGGACCGAACTAATTTGTACTCCCAATAAAAATGTATTACAAATATACATGAGAGATAAGAATATTTTAGAACATTTTGAATACAATATATATAATTCGATGTAATGACAGTACATTCAGTATCAGAATTGAAGTTTAATAATTATATTTAATATATCTAGACAATATTCAAAAATTGATATTTTACTGAGACGTCATATTAACATTTCTTCGATATGATAGTACATTCAGTATAAAAATAAAATATTAGCATGATGTCTTGTGCTGTCTAGGAATTACAGTGTTGGTTGAAACATTTATTGTCGCCGCCACGCGATAGGATTTTTCAATCAATTCACAGAATGCAGGAGATTCGAATTCAACTCCCGGCTGAGATAATATTTTTCAGTAAGAATTAATTATTTACAGATTTCAATATATTATTCAACATTATTAAGATCGTTTCGAATATGCGAATAAATATAAAAAAATTTATTAAATTATTATCAATTTAACTCATGATATTACTGCGGTAGTTTAGTAGAGTTTTAATGTTTTCAAGACTGAAAAATCATTTCGGCGCGCATTTCTAGGAACTACATACGTAGTATATAAATTCACACAAGAATCATAGCATTTAAGATCCAGCTAGACCATTTAGAGCTTTAATTTTTATAGTTTGTGTTATCACGTATACAGTCCTATAAATATATATATTATATTTATAAAAAATTTATAAATATATATATTATATTTATAAAAATTTGATCCATGGAATATGTGAGATTTAAGGATGTCCTGTTGAGACAATTTAGACTATATGTTAAAAATATTAGGTGTACAACTTTGCTTCCGCCGTTTTTTTTCGAAATTCGACGCTTTATTGTAAAAAACTGGTTATACATTTATGATTCAAAGTATTGTCCATCGCTGGCCACTACTTTCTCTCACCTTTCGGGTAGCGTACGAATCCCGCGTCGAAAAAACTGGTCATCTTTTGAGGCTATTCATGAATCGATCCAATTTTTTACTTCTTCATAAGACCGGAAGTGCTGATCAGCCAGGCCGTGTGCCATTGATCGAAACAAGTGATAGTCAGAGGGAGCAACATCTGGAGAATACGGCGGGTGGAGTAGGACTTCCCATTTCAACATTTCCAAGTATGTCTTGACCACTTTCGCAACATGGAGTCGAGCATTGTCATGCTGCAAAATCACTTTATCGTGTCTCTCATTGTATTGCGGCCGTTTGTCTTTCAATGCTCGGCTCAAACGCATCAATTGTGTTCGATACCGATCACCTGTGATTGTTTCAGTCGATTTTAACATAATACATTACGCCGAGTCCCACCAAGCATCGAAACAAATGGTAATCTGAAGGAGCACCGTCTGGTGAATAAAGCGAGATAAGACATTCCATCCAAGTGTCTCCAAAATTTCCTGATTCTGCAACATATGTTCTGCAACATATGTTCAACATATGTTCAAGCGTTGTTATTAAGAAGAATAATTGTCATATCCTTTGGCATATTGTGAGCGTTTTTTGTTGAGTTCAAATTGAATAATTGACGTCGGTATCATTCAGCATTGATGATTTGATTCGGTTGCAGCAACTCATAGTACACTACACCGACTTAATCCCACTAAATGCATAGCATAATCTTCTTTCCATAATTATCCTGTTGATGTTGATAGTTCGCCGGGACGCACCCATAATTTCTTGCTTAGAATTATCGTAGTAAATCCATTTTTCGCCTGTCACAATTCGATGCAAAACGATTTCCGTTTTTTGAAGCAACAATTTACACATGGCTAAATTTTTATAATTTTTTTCCCCATCACAAAGCTCATATGAATCAGTTAGAAAATTTTTTCCAAAGAACAAACAAGCAATTTAACATTGAAGATAATGCATTTATACTAATTAAATCAATTTTAATAAAATATTTTTAAAAAATTCAATATCTATGTCTTCTAAAAACTACATATATATATATATATATATATAAAACTACATATATATAAAAAACTTATTATTGATATCTTACAATTATTGATGGATCACACTTAATATGATATAAATCAATAGAGTCTCTCTGCATGATATTTTTTTTATTCGATTGTTAAAAGTGATGTGAAAAATACTCACCAATCACAGAAGGGAGACAAAATTAGCAAAGAGGTGGAAATCTAGGATTGTGGGGAAGAATCGAAGAAGAGAAGGTAGGATAGAAGTAAATCTATATCACTCTTGTTTATCGAAATCAAGGAGTTGTTTTTATATATATATATATATATATCATTTCAGATATATTTCTTTTAATGATAGAAGGTTCAAGGTAATTTATAATTTTTAAAGAACTGGAAAGGATACGGGCAGTAGTAGTCAAGCGCAGAAGATGTCGTACAAATAATATATCTATGAAGTGTGAACTTCTTTATTCACTAAAATGCTTACATGTTTCAGCTCACTTTTAAACCTTCCTCAGAGACAACATAAACTAACATATATAAAAACTGTGAATAAAAATTATCCTGTCTTGGTGAGCTCCCCTATATCGAGAATTTAAATGTCGGAATTAAAATAAAAAATAATGAAAGAAAAAGGGAAAAGAAAAAAAGAAAAGAAATTAGGAAATATTCGTAAAATAGAATATGGAGAATTAATTTATCAAACAACTTTAAAATTATAATTAATTATCTAATAAATATAAAAACGCTCACCATATTCACCATACTGCGAACCATAACGCATTACTATAAAAATAATTCGAGAATCGGCTCCTGATAATGTTGAAAACCAGTCAGACACAATGGGTCACTTTTTGTTTTTTAGTTAATAATTTTCCATTTAACAAATGTAACATTAAAATGTTAATCAATTTCAAGAACAAGAAAGTTGAAAAATAATCAATAAACACGCCAGAAAGATTCATTACTGCGTACGAACGACATTGACTAGGCGTGACAACAACTCAAGCCTTTATAGCTTATCTGTGATCAAGAGGTCTTGGGAAATCCCTCCATATCCGTCTGCAGAAATCATGTGTTTGAATCATGTATTTGTTTCCTGATGAATATCATCTCCAAAATCAATTTCTTCCTGTAGTGAGGCTCCTCGTCCAATATTGTAACACTATCCCAATTGAAATCATGACCTTCTTGTAATCGATGCTCCATTATGACATTACAAGTAGACGTGTTCCATCGGATGTGGTTCGTCAATATGTTATCCGATTCCAATTTATAACTATTAAGCTTATCAACTACATCATTGCTATTTTTCATGAAACCAGAAGCTTTAGTAATATTTTTGTAATAATATCATGCATAAAACAAAATAATTTATGGATTATTAATAGATGAAATTACGATAGAGGATCGTAATTTGATATCATTGAATGTGGTTTCGCTTGTTACCAATATGCCTACTAACAGAGTGATGGAAAGTGTGGCCAGAAGATGAGATCTGATTTCTGTTAACACGAACATTCCAATTGAGGAATTTTTGTGTGCCATCAAAATGATCATAAGATCAACTTTTTTTCACTTTTAATGAAAGAATTTACAAACAAATTTCGGTACTCCGATGAGTTCCATTATCTCCGATCATCGCAGAGAAGGTCCAAGATTTAGAAAATATGACATTAAATTTATTGTCTTTCTGTCCTTCTTTCCATTTTATGTGGACGACTGTATCTTGTTGGCGACTTCTAAAGATAAGATAGATGAGATTCTTGGACATAATCAACTCACTACATAACAAGCTAAAGTTTACCGTTGAAGCGGAAAACAATAATATGATTAGTTTTTTGGATATCAATCTGATTAGAGATGATGACAAGATTATAATTGATATATATCACAAACTATCTTTCTCCGGAAGATATTTAAGTTCTATTCCAATCATCCTATGGACTATAAGAAGGGACCATATTATCTGAGACATGGTGGATAAGATTATCCCAAAATTGTCCCATGCGAAATTTTATGAAAAGAATTTCATTAACATGATAATATTTTATTGAATAATATTATATATTTTATATTTCTTATATATATTTTTTCTTTTATATTTTTGTTTATTGTTTGCGTTGAATAATTTATTAAAATTTTGTTTAATATATCTTTTTGTTATAAGTACTAATGAAATAATATAATTTTTTGGCTCATAGCCCTCTTTTATTATACTTAATTATAAATTTAAAATTTTAACTTAATTAAAATATGATTTAATCCATAATTAAATTAATTGAATTAAAAGTTAAATTAATAAAAAAAGTAATTAAAAAGTTAAAAGTTAAATTTGATTCGAACGAATAACAGAAAAAAAGAAAAAGTTTGACTATTTCACATAATTTTTCATATTTTTCCTTTCTCACGGTTTGTTTATTAAAGAATTTGATTATTTTTCACAGGTAACGATATAATACAATATAAAATTATTATATATTCATAAATTATATACTCATTAGTCTCGCATTGTATTTAAGGATTCAAAAATTCAAAATTAAAAGTTAATAGTTATCGCTAAAATGTAACTAAATTAAGTTAAAAAGTTAAGAGTCTGAAATATAACTAAGTTAAATTAAAGTTAATTAACTTTTTAACTTAACTTTTATCTTTTTAACTTAGCACTATCCAATCCTGAAACTTATAAGTAAATAGAGAAAGAATTTATCCATTTATCCATTTATCTTCCTCTTCTCGTGTTTCTACCCCCTCCCCCCTCTACCGCCATCGGTAATTCATTCTATGGCATTCATTCTATGGCCGATATTCATAGTGAATTCTTATTTCATGATCGTCTTAAGTAATGTCTTAAGACGCTAATGCGGCCCTTTGATTGGTGACATCTTAAGGCTGAACGTAAAACGATCTTGAATATAAGAACTGACTATGAATACCTTTATGTCGATGCGGATAACGCATAACATTCGTGATTCCGTATTTCTGAAACTCTAAATCCATTTCAATTCATTCTCGTTTACAGCGTTTATAGATGTACGCGCGAATAGCTGATGTTGATCTTCTAGATATTTACATTTTTTTTACATATTTGTGTCTTCTAGAAATTTACATTTATCTTCTCTAAATCTTTATTCCCTTCATGATAGATATTTCATAATGTGGTAGTTAATTTTATCCACAATACGATCCAAAAATATAACTTTTAAGTAAAGAGTTACATTCTATAAATATTTATATCCTGATTGTTTTTATCATATTGTAGCTTGAAACTCAATCATTAGATTGTTTGGGCCATGGAAAGAGATCGATATCATTAAATTTGAAATCTAAAGAGGGCAATAATATTTTCAAAAAATTAAGTGACCGAAGCGACGTTATCATTGATACATATAGGAGAGGTACATAAATAGGGTGTTTCATTTTAATTGATACACTAGAATATTTTGAGGAGACGTGGGATTAAAAAAAAGTTTCAGATAAAAGTTATGTGACTTCGAGAAGTATATAAGATGATATCATGCACATAAACAAAGGACTTAATAATATCAGTTGTTGATTTAAACTTTGCTGTTATTATTAAAAGTTGACTATTGAAGATAAAATACATTTACTGCCGATATTCAATTGTATTAGTTAAAATTAAAAGCATATTTAACACGAAACGTACTTAGCTAAGTAAGTGGCAGCTATTCTCTATTATCTTAGTCACAAAACCGAGCATTCCATTCGCAATTATTTTTGGGATATTGGTTGCCTGTGCTACTTGCGCATATCGTTTTGGCGACATTATGTAGCGTGCTCATTGCATCTACCGTAGTCTATTTCCGATTTGGATTTATTCTCTAGTACGATCAATTGTAACACGTATTATATTACAATTATATTGTTAATTGTAATATGAAATTACAATTAACAAGTACGTTACATTACGTAACTTTAGTTTACTGGGTTTGTATCAAAAGTTTATTTTTTTATGTATTATAGATCCTTTAATACAAACTAATATAATATACAATATATAATATAATAAGCCTTTTTATGTATGCCTTATATTTTTCCCAACAAACGTGACTTGGCACTGTTATATAATTTTTTATCATTATTCAGATGTTTCTGTTTTAAAACAAGACAGCTTTATGACGTAAATGAGATATTCTGATATAAAAATGAAAATTTTATTATATGTCTTTATTATATATTTAGCACATAACATAATTATAGGATGGGCCATTTAAAATTTGGAATTTAATTTGGCTAAAAAAAAACGCATGAATATTTTTCAAAGTTTATGGCTTTATTGGAAAGGTAGTACATTGCCATTTACCGAGATCTTTATTCAAAATTCTTCTCAAAGAAGTGCGTGAAATGTTCAAGTTTTGAGAATGGCGAGTTGATGTTGATGGTTCAAGCACACTCTGAGCAACAGCAGCAATGTTTTCGATTGACCTTACTGGACAAGCACGTGAAGTTGCTTTATCTAATAAGGATCCAGTTTGCCGAATTCGCTTCACAAATTGATCCACAAACTGCGTTGAAGGCATTTCTTTTCTATCAAATTTTCCACGTAAATTTCTTACAGTTTGGGTTGAAGACCACTTTAGTGGTGGAAATAAGTTTTCAATATTTTCCAATTTTGTTCAAACGTATACCCATTTCGTAAATGTCAAACAAAAACTAAATTTCTGATACGTCATAAATGTTATTACGCCTTTCAAACTCAAAATAACCGGTAGTTGAAATTCCAAACGCTAGATGGCTCATTCTGTATGTAAATTAAATGTAATTAAATTACATCCATGTACCATTCTATGAATGAGACATAACAAATACAAAAATATATTTACAGCACAAAGCTATAATGAAAAAAGATGTAAATATATTAGGTGTGGAAAAAAGTTCGTGGCGTTTTTTTAATGCTATCTAACGAGAAAAACGCCATGAACTTTTTCCCACATCTAATATGTTTTGGTTACATCTGCAGGAATGTAACTCTATAACAGTTATATCACTAAAATTATGAAATAGTACTTTTTTATAAAATTACATCACTCCGATGTAATTTAATTTCATAAATTATACGTCACTCTTTCATAGTGATTACATTTATTTAAAGAATTGAGAGAAGTGAGAATTTGTTATATAAACAAATCAAGGAACATATAAATGTGATAAATTAAAGGAAACAATCGATCAATAAGTATTATTACAAATAATTTCTGATTATTTGTCAAATTTAAAGAAATTAAAGAAATAATCAAAATAATCAGTATAATTTAGTAAATAAAATCTATTCAAAACTTATGTTAAATTATTCAAAACTTATGTTATGTTCTATATAGTTTGTTTCTATTATGCTATCAGTTAAATATTTTTGCAATTAGATAATAATATATTCGATTGTCATGTCAAATTTTATAAATATAAAAATATAAAAGATAAGTATTTAACATGAATAGATTATTATCATTTCTTAACTAACAATAAGTGAATAAATACCAGCTATTATATATATTATTTCCATATAATCTCCTCAAATATTAATAATATTATTATAAAACTATCAGCAGAGACATGAAATTATTAATATAGGAATGATATAAACAATCAGGAGTATAAGTAACATTGACTCGATCACAAGCATGCGATTAGTTTAGCGTAAATGTCATTAGACCGTTTTAGGGATCGTAAGTCCAAATTATGATAATGCGATGCATTTTTCAATAATTATAGTTAATAAGACAAAAATATAAATATGCGAAACAGTAAATAATACTGAACTAGAAAAATAAAAGTAAATAACAACAAAAAAATTACTTTTTTGTTAAGATAAAGACTGTAATCTTTTTATTACATAAAAAAATAGTTTTTATTTAAGAAAATTTATTGTTACGTATTAAAAATATATTTCTTTCATTTAAAAAAAGCAAAACTATATAAATAGTTTTTTTTAATTCTAATAGCAAGAAATAATCAAAAAACTTCTTCAAATTAAAGAAATCGGGTCAATGTTTATAAGTAACAAATAATAATTTCACCTATTTGTGATGTTACTATAATAAATTTTGCATTGCATAAATATTACATATGCATTTCATCTCAATACATGATTATTATATATCAATCTTATCACTGTTTCGTATTTAAATCATATCACTATTATGTAACTACTATAGATAAAATACGATATACTATAGATAAAATACGAAAATACGAATGATAAATTTGAGAACATTCTCCGTAAATTCACGTAACTTTTATATAACTGTTATGAGTCAAAAAATTAAAATTATGTACGAGTTACATGTTTGAGATATATTTGTATTTGTTGGGTTATTATAATACATAACAAATTGATAATATGTTTTGTTATAATTTTTTATTTTTTATCCAGCTCAATATTTGATTTAATGATACGAAACGAATAATGAATAATGAATAAAGATTAGATTGGACTGCTTATATTTAAAATTCCTCTTGTATCATTAAATAAGCACGCTTCCAGAAGTGGGTAGTATTTGAAATATATATATTTAAAATACGTATTTAAATACATTTTGTATTTTGTATTTCGTATTTAAATTCTTTGAGAGTATTTTTCATTTAAACTTTTTTTTAGTATTTTTATTTTAAATTTATAAATATTAAATACATTTAAATTATATAAAAAGTTTTGATGAAAATTAGAATCACACCATTGTTGACTCAATCTAAAATGCCTTTCATTTCATGCATAATTCATCATTGATGATGTGCATAATTCATCATTATTTATCCTTGTGAACTACATTTTGTGAACACGTCTCTAGCATTATGGCTCAGCATTATTTTTTTATTAAGACCCGTTTCTACCAATATAGTTCAATTTTAATCTCGGTATAATTAACTTTTTATCTTTTTCCAGATCTGAAAAGTAGAAAAAGATAAAGTGTAAGTTAAACTGAGTAAAGTTAATCTACATTAATAGAAATGGTGTCCCAAAACTCTTTTTCGCATCTAATCATCGGTTAAATTAACCGACGGTTATAAGGTTGCCACCATGAAAACTATAAACAGCTAATTATACACGGTCATTTTTATCCCACCAATTGATGCCGCGCTCAGCTAGCCGAGGATCAATTGCAAAAGGAGGGACGGATTCTCGATGGTGCCCGAGACCAAAAGCCTATCACTGCCGCACTGAGTTACTTAAGTATCTTCAGGAATGGACAGTATTTGAAATATATGTATTCAAAATACATATTAGTAGGATATATATGCCAATTCTAATTCACGGATACAACAACTAGCAGATGGCTCTAGTGTCGCGCGGGTGAGAAGGACGAAGTCACAGACGCTGGGTCCGAGGGAGGAGAAATGCATCACTGGGGATCCGTGTTAGAAAGAAAAGGGAGTTTCGTTCTCTCTCTCTCTCTNTCTACTCTACTCTTATTNTACTCTGTNTCATATNACATCATNNTTCCATNTATCTTTNTNTACTAACGTAACGTACTACTAACTAACTTAACGTTA